>NC_072829.1:23597330-23652330 GCF_027744805.1 Dunckerocampus dactyliophorus | reverse complement strand
ATTAGATGGTCAAACTGGCTCTATCCATTTACAGTGTCTACCTGTATTGATTTCTGAATTTTGCTGCAGCACTGCAACAGATTGCATTTTCGGGCTATGAGGACCAAAGTGTCTCCAAGAAAGTATGCGGTTGTTTCAGGCATGAGTACCCCTCAAACGTAATATACTTTGCTGTCATCAGAAAACAAAAGGACTTTTTGAAGTCATTAGGAAAAGGAAGTTAAGCTAATCAAAACAATAAAGCAAGATATTTGTAATTCACAAGGCATTTGACTGTAAGCAAATTAAAGTAAGTGAACTTGTGACTGTTAGCGTAGATACTGATAAAAGACTGCAGTATCTCCCAGGGTGATCGAGTTTAAAAGGCAAGAAGTAGAAAGCTACCCATAAAAAACAAAAACACACACATAGCGAGTTCACCAAGATAACAGCATCTACATAATTGCAAGAGGTGTCCTCTTTAAAATAAGGGACATTGGGGCCAACTAGAAACAGCATCCCTGATACACATTGTTTTCCATTGGTTATCACCACATCCATTAAGTGTAATCAAAATAAACCCTCTTATTCTAAATCGGGAAGCTGTTTCCGCATTGGTCCCATCGATCATGACAACACATGTGCTCTGCTGCCTACATTGTGCTCTGTATGCTGTTTCGCCATGACAATTTTAGCAATACAATTATTAATGTGACAGCCGTGTTTACATGTGTCAGCATGTATTATTGACATTTGCACAAGCTCAGCTATAAATACGGTCATGGGAGAATGTTTGTGCCTTTCTTGAGCCGTCACTGGCTACATGGCTTGAAATACAGGGCAAAAAGTAAATAGGCATGTGGACAAAGATTTGGTTCTCACAACAGCTGTGACGAAATGAGAGGTGCCCTGTTGTTAATCAATGATACGACCAATGCTTATGAAACAGGTCCCTTATTCTGCGCATAAACAGTCTTTTAGTTTCACGGCAAAGTTCAAGCAATTTGAGTGTATATTTTAATTACGACACATGTCTACAGTTTCATAATAGTGAGTACACCCCTCACATTTCCGCAACCACTTTTATTGCTGTATATCTTCTCAAGGGACAACACTGTAGAAATGAAATTTGGAGAAACAGTCATGGAAAAACATTATTAGACCACCCTTGTTTCTTCAGTTTATTGATCCATTTTAATGCCTGGTGCAACTAAAGCTACATTTGTTTGGACAAATATAATGATGCTAACAAATATAGCTCATAAGAGTTTAATTTAAGAGCTGATATCTACCAACTCCCATGGTTTCCTTGATAATAACCAAAATCACAGAAGTTCCTACATGAATAGCTATAGCACTGCACTGCCAAAAATGTAACTCTTATGAGTCATTTTTGTTGGCATTGTTATATTTGTCCAAATAAAAATGTACATATAGTTGTATCAGGTATTACAATGAACAAGAAACAAGGGTGTGTCTAATACGTTTTTCCATGAGTAGTCAGTGTGCAGCTTGTACAGCAGTATAGATTTACGAGCCACTGAAAATAAGTCGACACGCCATTATTGTTTGAATAGCTGCCAACACAGGTGATTTACAAGGTAAGTGTGTCTTGTAACGGCTTGTTGGTGGGAGCACCATGTTATAAGGCTGTGTGAATGCATCATTGGAAAAAACATGAATTCCAACATGCGCTACTGTGTGACATCCTGAAGGAGAGCATGACCCCCTCCCTCGGAGAAACGAGGCGGCATGGTAGTTTCCAACATCATAACGAGACCAAACACACCTCCAAGATGACAATGCTTTGCTGAGGGAGCTGAAGATGATTGACTGGCCAAGTACAGTACGTCTCCTCTCCAGACCTGAACCCAGTTAAGCACCTGTGGGGCACCTTGAAGTGGAAAGAAGGTGGAGGAGTGTATGGTGTCTGACATCCATCAGCTCTGTGATGTCATCACAGAGGAGTGGAAGAGGATTCCAGTAACAGCCTGTGAAGATCTGGTGAATTCCATGCAAAAGAGTGTTAAGGCCGCACTCGATAACAATGGTGCTCGCACGAAATATCCATACTTTGGACAGAATGTGAGTGTACTCACATGTGTTTCCAGATATTTAGACAATAATGGCAGTGTGTTGACTTATTTAGGGCCCCATGAGTTCCGCGTTAACAGAATCACAGGATTGGAATATACTGTTAAACGCGATTGACTTAATGTGAATGAAATGCTGTCATCATGAGAAGTAGTAACATTTGCGTGGGGAAATATTTCCCAACAGACTGCTCAATCATGGCGGCATCTCCCCATAAACACGAACCTGCCCCCTCCTGAACGAAACATGTCGAAGCGGCCGCCTGAAACACTGGCCAAGTTGGCGACAAAACTTTGTGAGCCCGAGTGGAAGCTCGCTCGGTTAGCTTAGTTTAGCAGTGCATGCTAGTGCTGTTTTTTTTTTTTTGTGTGTGTGTGTAAGGGCAGGGGGGAAGGGGTTGGTTTCAAACTTCAGACTTCATTGGGGTCATCAGGTGGGCACCCTCATTCATTAGTGTTTCAATGATAGGCCCATGACACCTCCAGAGAGCTCATTGGCAACACCTGGCGTCCCAGGTGTGCCCCCCTCTGCTCTGAGCCCAGCAAGGGTCCTTGCAAATAATTATGAGAATAACGTCAAAATATTGAGAAAAAAGTATTGTAACGAGAAAAAAAAGGAACTTGTAATATTATAAGGAAAAATACTGCCATTTTAGTAGCTTAAAGTTGAAATATACATTTTTTTAAAATCGTAATATGCAAATAAAATAAAAATACTGTGAAACATCATACAGAAGAGAGCTGGCGGACCTCATAGCTTGGTGTCGTGATAACAATCTCCTTCTCAATACAGATAAGACTAAAGAGATGATCATCGACCCAAGAACAAGGGAGAAGGAGCCGCATAGACCCCTGTTTATTGGTGAGACTGAGGTGGAGAGGGTGAAAACCTTCAAGTTCCTTGGCACACACATCAGCGAGGACCTCACCTGGTCTCACAACACCCAACAAATTATGAAGAAGTCCCAAAGGAGACTGTACTTCCTGAGAAGACTGAGGAAATTTGGCATGTCCACCACAATCCTGAGTTGCTTCTACAGATGCACTATCGAAAATGTCCTTACCGCCTCCATCACTGTTTGGTACAGTAACTGTACAACACGTGATAGGAAGGCACTCCAGCGGGTGATCAAGACCTCACAGAACATTGTTGGGGCAGCCCTCCCCTCACTGCAAGACATTTATAAAACTAGAGTCTTACGAAGAACACACAACCTCATCAAGGACAGCACACATCCACAACACTCATTATTCACACTCCTACCGTCAGGCAGACGCTACAGGAGTTTGAAGTCCAGGACCACAAGGCTGGCTAACAGCTTTTACCCACAGGCCATCAGGCTCCTCAACGAAGCACTCGCACACGCCGCACGCAACACACGCACACACTCATAGCACTTTATTTATTTATCTATTTATTTATTTGTATTATTTATCTGTATTAATGTCTCTTCTGTTGTTGTTGCTTAATTTATTGGTACATATGTTTATGTTCTTATTCTTTTTCTTGTGTTTTCTTTCTTTTCTTGGGAGAATGAACAGAATAAGATTTCATTGCATAGTAGAACTGCCTGTTTTACTGTGCATATGACAATAAAACTCTTGAATCTTGAATAAAGAGAAAAATTTACTAAGATTATTTAACAAGAAAGTTGAAATATTTGGGGGGGGGGGGAAACAGCAAAGAGCAAAGTTCATATTATTAATATGCTTTTCCACCTACATCACAAAGCTGTGATGCAGTTTCTTTTTGTAAAATACACTCCTGATCAAAATCTTAAGACCAGTTGAAAAATTGCTCAAAGTAGCATTTTGCACATTTGGATCTTAATGAGGTCTTAAGTAGAGCTACAATATGCAAAAGAAAGAAGGGGGAGTGAGACAAAAAGCACTTTGAAAAAGTAATTCATTTAAAACAACAATTAAACTGAAATGGGCTGTTTATCAGCTGATCAAAAGTTTAAGACCATCGCTCAAAAAATAACAAAAAAAACCTCTCCAAACCAGAACAAAAAATGTTCCCAGTAGGACTCAGTAATGAGTAGCTCCACCGTTCTTGTTAATCACTTCAAAAATTGCTTTGGGCATGCTTGATGCGAGTGTTTCCAGGAGGCTCGTGGGAACATTGCTCCAAGTGGTGAAGATGGTTTCACAAAGGGCATCAACTGTCTGAAACTGATGGCCATTTTTACAAACTTCCCTTGCCATCCATCCCCAAATGTTCTCTATGGGATTTAAATGAGGGGAACATGCAGGATGGTCCAAAAGAGTGATGTTCTTCTCCCTGAAGAAGTCCTTGGTCAAGAGAGCATTGTGGACTGCAGCGTTGTCCTGTTGAAAAACCCAGCTGTTACCACACAGACGAGGGCCCTCAGTCATGAGGGATGCCCGCTGCCCGTATATACAGTAGCTTTTTAGCATATCTATTTACATCAAAGTAGCCCTTGCATTTTTTCATTTTTCAGTATGTGGCCCTCAGTGGAAAAAGTCTGGGCACCCCTGAGGTACACACATACATGTTTTTTGAATTTAGTGGTCCCTTCTTAACGTATAATGAGTCTTTTGTTCTGCACACTGTCATCTCTTTCTTTGCTTTCTCCTCCTACACACTTCAGCGGGTTTGTTGAATGAATTATGTCAAAGGCAAGTGATTCTGCTTGTCCAAACAGAAGATAGTAAACATGACCTCACAGAAGGCAGAACTTTTTAGCTTATTCAAGGTGATATCACCCTTTTGGAAACTTGACAATGATATATATCACACAGTGTTCCATCAGACGTGTCCATCTACTGAGACATTTGTTACAGTTGCGACCAGATTCATCACAGCTGCTTCTGGTTTGCCAAGGCGTTTCACCAAACATGGGATTTAAAAAAAAATAAAAAATGCTAGCAAGCCCTTCCATTTCCCATCAGTTACAATTACAGCTCCACAGACAAAAACTAATCAGTAAAGAATTCAGCAACAGTAAACGTAAAGGAGCTGTGCAACCTAATGGTTTACTATTGCTCATGTGTGTATGAATATGAGGGCATCGCATTAGCGCCACAGGCTGCCCTATTGTATAATTTTGTCTCTCATAATGGATCAGTCAATGTGAGTGTAGGACCCTGGTGTCAAGTACACCAAATAAGGGAAAAGAAGAATGGTGTCCTTCCATGGTTTGAGAAATAAGCGCCGCGTATGTTTTCATGCTGTACAAATGTAATTCTCATTTGAGCTCAGAGAATGAATTGAATTGCTTCAAGATTCTAATCTAGACTGGACAGCTTCAGTGGAACATATGCAGAATAGTAGAGCTGCAGTAGGTTGACACAGTGTACTTTGCAGAGGAGAATAATATCCATCAAGCTATAGTATATCCATGAATATCCCCCCTGTCATGGCATAGATTCCAATTATAGATTCAGGCTTTGCTGGTTCCATTCCATTTTCCCCTCACATCATACTCCGGACTGAATGCAGTTTCTCCCTCGGCAAAACAAACAACAGAGCACACAGTTTTCTTCAGACCTGCTCCATGTGAGGACAGCAGCAGCCAGAGAACATATTTGAAATCATGTCAATACGTTCTTGCTGAGACAGAGTTTCATCAAAGGCTCCATGGCAGAGGAGGGGCTCACAAAGAAGGTGCTACGTCATAGTGTAACTGTATGAAACTACCTGTTGGCTCAAATGCATGATGCTGTACACCAGTGGTGCCCAAACTTTTTACAGTCGCATATCCGTTCAGACATTTGACTTGAAGCCATGAACCCCCTACTGCTGCACACTTAAAAAAAAAACAGAAAAAAACTATTTTTTACATGATTAATTGGATAAATCATTTTATAGTCAGTAATTCTGGTTCAAAAATTTGTAATGTGCATGGTCAAATTTTGAGAAAATTTTTACATGAGCACTGATATATATTGGTGATAAGATGTGAATTTCTCTTGGAGATGAATAAAGTATCTAAGTATTCGTCCCACATATCTTTTATTTCAGTCGGATGTTGGGAACCTTCCCTCTTAGAATTTGAGATTTACTTTTGTCCACTTGCAATCGCTATGATTTAAATCTGCATTTTAATTTGACACCAAATTGGTTTGGTTTAATTTTATTTGAACATGCATGAAGAGTACAATGGAATACATCTCATGAATCATCATTTCACAGTTCCACATGTCCAAAAGGAGTAGGAAGAAGCAAAGCTTATTTAATCCTACCCCCCATCCATTTCACAGTATGTATCAAATTGAAACGGAAAGTTAACAAACACGATAAAGCAGTATCCGGAGTAAAAAAAATAAAAAAATACAAGCAAGCAGCGATAAAGCCTGATTTTCAAGGGAATCTCCACTTTCTCATCCTGACACGCACATACTGTACATTGACAGGTTTTCACGGTGCAGGGATTGGAACGCCAATGCTACGACGCCGCGCTCTGTGCTATAAGGCCTTCAGGTGCACTGGCAATTGTGTGTTAGGCGCTAATTGTTTTTCATTTTTATTCACGTACCCCCAATGACAATTGCCGTACCCTTGGGGGTACGGGGAACGTAGGCTGTACAACCTTATCTCCTTCGAAGTGTCACAATTCTATCTGAATGGAAAGTGTTTTGCCTGCTTGAGCTTAAGTCATGATTCTTGAGATTTACTTTTTTTTTTTATTAAATACTGTAGCTTCTTGAGGTGCATCAATTACAATTTTTTGCTGTTTTTCATGTTGAACTTCCCTGTTTATATTTGTAAACTGTAGACATATTGCAACATACGGTATTTTTTTTTGCAGTGGAAACCCATAATTCGCCCGTATCCCCTCCCACACACACACACACAACAAAAATAGCTGTGACTGGATATCTTCGTAACTTGTCCCTACCATCTACAAGACAAAATTAGTTATGACTGGATTTTATTTCTGTCAACATTTTGTTCTCATTTTTATTCAACAAAACTGTCAGTTCATTGCATCATAATTTTTTTCAATGTGCATTTGTTAGTTATTGTCTCGTTTTCATCAGGGAGAAAGGCATTTGACAAAAACAACAAACAGTACATGCATTACTTTCTTTTCTGTCAGAGGTCATTTCTAAAAGCCGCTGTAGCTCACCACTGATCACAAAATAGTTGGACAGTGGAAATGTTTATTTTACAGATAAATGTATTGCAATGGAGGAAAAATCATAAAAATCATTCCTGTTTGAAAAGCAGTGTTTACCTTGAGACTTATCACGGACAGAGTTGCACTCGTGACTCACAACAACTTGAATCTTTTGGCACCTTTGCTTTGAGGGGTCAGAAAACTCTCACAGTTTAATTCTATTAAGCGCAAGTTCAAGCTTCAAATTAAAATGCAAATTACCTCCGTCTTAAATGCGCGCGCGAGTACAGTCAGAGATAAGGTACATCCTAGCTTTTTATTGCCAGCACTTATGGAGTCGAAGTGTCTTTTATTGTAAAAGATAATTTAATTCTGAGGAACAAAGTGTCTCAAAACTGTGTCTCACATTAGTTCAAAAGACATATTTGAAACAAGAGGGAAAATACAGCTTGACATTTACTGTTTCTTTTCCCATTGTGTTGATATGTTAAAATGTTCCAGGATTCATATTAAGTCTAATTAATTTTTAATTATTCTTCATTTCTGAAAGCAAACCACATATGATTTGAAAGTAATGAACACATGAAAGGTCAGAGCTCACTACAGCTCATTACAATTTATGTGCAGCTTTCTGACATTGCAGCACACAATAAGAACTACTGTTTGAACTAATAGGTCTTAAGTCTAAATGGGCCTGTCAAAATGTCACAAATCTGTGACTCAGTGGGTGGATGCACCTCCTTTACTTTTGACTGCAGTACTTGGTCGTATCTGTGCAGTCTTCCCTCACTGCGTTTTTGCCTCCTTGGTTTCCTACGGTTTTCTCAGCGAGAGCGCTATACCTTTTGGGCACATGTTACCAAGAATATGAGGTGAATGTCAGCATCAAGGAGATAACAGCCCGACTCTCGCTGGTTTGTTATCACTGTGCAACGCTCCAGAGCAGCAGAGCTGCAGGAGCAGAAGCCTTATCACTCACAGAGCTAAGGTGAAAGAGCAGCAGAAGGATGAGACTCGAAAGCAGACGAGCATGAGCCCTTCAGGCCCCCCCTCACGACACCCTCTGACTCCTCACACACAAACAGCCTGACTCCAATTCTGAAGGGCCAATCTTTGCATTTCTATAAGGGGAAAAAATGTTGCCATAATCCAAGCTTTAGTCATCCCAAGGACGATTAGTACAGTGCCCTTCGACACAGCAGGTGACGCACACTCTGACAGCTCAGTGCATACTAATGAGAGCTTAGGGCACTCTGCTATTATAGGTCACTTCCAAAGTCTGGGCTGAAGTTAAATGAAGGGAAAAAATAAAAAATAAAACATCCCTTTATAAACACGGTGATAAAATGGTTATGAAACATACTTGGAGACCTTCACAGACAGGACAAAAACTCACCTCACTCTTTATGAAAGTATAGCCTCTGTGGTTTATTTCTACTGTTTCACTGAAACAAAAGGGGACATTTAAAGCGCATAGTTTGTGTTTTAGAAATGGGCACCCAGGAAAATGCCTGCAGGCCATTCTTCACCTTTTTGTTGACTACATAGGCACAAACTTGCACAGCAGAGGTGTGGACTTGAGACTTGAGCGTAACCTCAAAAGTTGAATGCCTTAAATGTTATCCCTAAAAGTTGCATAAAAAATGGCATTGTGCTTAACTGCACAGAGGATGTCAACATATCATCCACAAGTGTTGTTCATTTTTATTTTTTTGGCTTTTTCCAGACTCCACCCCAGGCATAGTAAGGTGCCACGGATGGCAAAGAGGAAAAATTTGATTATTACCATTACGTGTCCCTGTCCTGGCTACCTAGTACAATACGGCTAAAGCGAGAGTTGTTTAAATTTTTATTGTTGCCTGTGGTAAAACTATTTAACAATTGTAAGCAAATGTTGGGTTGTGATTTAGTTGCTTCATAGTAAAAACAGACACAAAAGAATATAAACATGTTTGTGATCAGCAGTATGCATCCACCATGTATTTAGGAAATAGCTCCATTTATTTGACATTTTCCCCAAAAGAAAATGCTCTCTGCTGTGGTGTTAACATGACCTTAACACACTGATAATGAAAAGCCAGGGGAAGTGCATGCTCATAGGGTGCAGCTATTACATAAGTGACTGTGCAGACGTTGACAGTGAGCCAAAAACTAATCGGCATGATTAATTACAGCAACCATATGGTCAGCAGTGCCTCTGTGCCATTTGCAGTTTTGACTGCTTGGGAGGTACTGGGAGGCCTGCTGACATTTGCACAAAGTCCCTGAATCCAATGCAAGTGTCCGGATGCAGTCCCTTTCATTCCGTCACATGTAGAGATGCACAAATGAGGTACAGTATGACAGTTCAGGAGAGGTCAGGTAGGTAATAACATTTTCGGCTTAACGCCAACTTGTAGTAACCCCGACAAAACTAGATTTCCAAGGCTTAGCAATTTAACTATACAAGTCTTTGTTAGTGGATGATTTTCGTTTGTGATCCTTAAGGCCAAATCAGTCCTAATATACTATTCTACATTTAGTATGTTTACATGAACTAAAAATAATCTGAATTATTGCTTTCATTTGCATGAAACCAGCTTTTTGAAACGCATGTTTAGCTAATCATTCATCCATTTTTTCCCCACATATCCGGGTCCAGCTCACGGTGGCAGCAGTCTCAGTACAGAAGCGCAGACTTCCTTGTCTCCGCCCACCTCTTTCAGTGGTAGAACACAGAGGCTACGTTGACACTGTAGGGTATGATGACCATTTTTTGTTCAAATCGTTCACATTACCAAAAAAAAAAAAATCCATCCATCTTCTATGCCGCTTATCCTCACTTTTGGGCAAGAGGCGGGGATTGACTGGACTGGTCGCCAGTCAATCGCAGGCCTCACATAGACAAACAACCATTCACTCTCACATTCATACCTATAGACAATTTAGTATCACCAATTAACCTAACATGCATGTTTTTGGAATGTGGGACGAAACCGGAGTACCCTGAGAAAACTCGTGCACGGGGAAAGCATGCAAACTCCACATAGAGATGCCGACGGCGATTCGAACCCAGATCTCCTGAATGTGTGGCCAACATGTGGCCCTAACAGAAAAAAGCGACTTGTAAATGTGAGCGTGATGCATCCGGGATGTGATGCGCATGTGCAAAACATCACACTCATTGCCATGTGTTTACAGAAGTAAACATTGCTCCAGTTTTCAAGGATGACGGGAGTCAACATTTTCTTAACCAAATGAATTTGCGTATTTTCAGATAAATTTCAAATCGCAAGAAGAAATTTTGCCTACATCTGTGAGTACCTTTATGCAAGTCTTACACGGCAAAACTCGCCTCTCAATGACGTTTAGGTTGGATATATGCGACCTGACCGTTCAGACTGTAGTAGATCAGATACATATCGGATTTATATCAACATACAAACAAGGCCTGAGTTTTATATGAAAAACATCTGAATTGTAATGTTGACACTGACACATATGAGCAAAAAAAAAAAAAAAAATCTGAATTGATCTGCAGTGTGAACATAGCCATAATCCCTTCAGCCTGTCCGAGGTTGAGATTTCCGATCCACCTCAAATGGCTCCTCTCCATGAGATAAAGTGGCGGCTCTACTCTGAGCTCCTCCAAGATGACCAAGCTCCTCACACACTCTCATAATGCGAGTCCAGCCACCCGATGAAGGAAACTCATTTTGGCTGCTTGTATCCGTGATCTTGCTCTTTTGATCACTATCCAATGCTCGTGGCCATAGGTGAGGGGAGGAACATAGATTGACTACTAAATGGAGAGCTTCACCCGGCTTTAAAACGCATGTAAACACCTTAATTAGATCGTGTTTGACATTTTAAAGATCCGCTAAACACACGGAGACTATGACTGGAAAATGATCCATCTTGCACATGCAGTCGTCCCTCGCTACATTGCAGTTCAAACATCGCTTCCTCACTCTATCACGGTATTTTAAAAAATTAAGTGTGAATGTGTGAACGCATTCACACATAAAATTCTCAGTTGTTTTTTTATCAATTTATTCTTGTTATTTATTCTGCCATTTTTTGTCTAACTCCTCAACTTTTCAACCGATTCAAACCACTCAAGCATCAAATCGTTCAGCTCATTCGGGAATAGTCTATTTAGCCTTTTTCAGCAGTGGAAGACACCGCGTTCACCGAGTGCTCTCGCACTCACCTGGAAGTCCTGCTAAAGCTCCACTCATGTACTCACATCCCAAGTCTCCTTAAAGGATCTCATCCTCTAAGTTTCACGAGTGATATATGTTCTCTCGAAAAAGTATGTCAAACATGTTATTGTCTAAATTAAAGTGATTTTTAAGGTGATTTTTTTCATATCATGTAGCCAATAGAACTTATAAATAAATTGAAAAATGTATAATTAATCCATGTGATCGGTATCGACCAAGTTTAGTCCTGGATCATCGGTATCAGCAGCATAAAACCCTAATCAGAGCATCCCTACTGTATACACTTTGATCGATAGATCAGAGTGTGCCCCTACGCATGGTCTCGTCTCCATGAAGGATCATGGTAATGGTTTAATTTTATTTGAACATGCATACTAGTTAGAATGGAATACATCACATAGTACAATTCGCAGTTCCAAGTGCCCAAAAGGAGTAGGAAGAAGCAAAGCTTATTTAATCCTACCCCCTGTCCATTTCACATCAATTGCAATACATTTATTCACTTCCTATATTTCATATGTGGTCTTTTTAATACAAACAAAAGTGATAAGGAAATGTAACAATGCAGTAATATAATTGTCAAGGTTTCTCCACAATCATAATACTATATAATAATCAGTATAATAATAATCAATGCAAACGGACATAACAGAACAAGTTCAGGACTCTTCTTCCTTGTATTGTGCAAACATCTTTTGTATCGTTTCTTGAAATCGCTCATCTTAGTGCTTTGTTTCAGCTCCTTACTCAATCCGTTCCATAATTTGATTCCACATACTGAAATGCTGTGGGTTTTAAAGTGTTTTAAGTTTAGTTTTTCCCTGAGATCATATTTCTCCTCTCTTGTACAAAAGTATTGTATGACATTTTTGGGTAACAGGTTATTGATGCTTTTTGCATCATTTTAGCTGTTTGAAAATAAATCAGCAAACTGTAATAAAAATTGTGATTTTAGAAATAAGACTTGTATGTTCGCGATATGTGGCATTATGGATTATCCTAGCTGATTTTTTTGCAGTACATTTAGCGAGTGAAGATTGCTTTAATAGTTATTACCCCATATCTCTACACAATAAGTTGAACTTGATGATGATGACGGGTGTGGTGCTGTTCCTGCAAGTGTTGATGGTTTGGATGTCTAAAGAAGCAACTTGTTGCTCCGTGGAAGCGACATCCATTTCATATGGTTCATCCTTATTCCCGACTGCCCTGGCATAAGACCTAGGTTTAATCCGAAGCCCCGTCACAATGGCATCATCCATTCGTGTATTCTGGTCCATGTCGTCAATAGTGTTCTTCAGATGCTCAATGATTCTCTCTTTTTCTTCATTATCTTGTTTGAGAGTGGCACTCAATGCTGCATTACTATCCTGTAATACCTTGTTCTCCACTTTACTTGCCTTGATGATGGCGTCACCAATCTCTCCTGTTGTGATTCTGCGTGCATGGACAGCTGGTGCTTCAGACTGTTTAAGTGCTCTCCAGCCGGCCTCGGCGACAGGGCCGGTATAAATGCCGCACTGTCTTTCATTTTGGGTGACTCCATGTCTATCATCGATTCCGGACTACTTTGACCCGAGCTGCTCGAGCCGATGTCAGACACTCTTCTATTCTCTTCTCTCTTTGGCATTGTTGCTGTTGCTAGGCAACAACGTGTGTCGGTTAGCCTGTTAGCTTACCTTAAAACAGCCTTGTGTTTAATATTCCTTGTTGCAGCGAGTTCGTGTCTCTCACCAGTCCGAGTTGAAGCCTCTTCTGAAGATCTCTTATGTTTTGTTATCATAAAGTGCTCAAGAAGACTCCAAAATATTTTAAAACTCCGGTTCGTAAAGAGCCGCCGTTGAAAACTGCGGCTAGCCAGTTAGCTTGCCTTGTAATGTCTGTCGGTGCTTATTGTTTGTATTGGCGAGTTCGATCCTCTCGCTAGTGAAGGCAGAGATGTCAGCACACTCTTCTAGAGTTGTGACCACACAGTCTGGTCAGGAATACTCCCAAAAAGTTTCAAACTGCGGTAGCAAAAAAACTGAGCTCTTGCCGTCAACGTCCTTTCCGATCAACAAGAAGTGATTGTTGCCGTTATGAACAAGAAAGTAAGTACAGTATGTAGATAAAATAAAAACCTACCTGTTCAATAAGTGGCAGAATGTTCTAGAAGATGCCAATTTTAATACATACTGTAATGTGACGCCTGAGCGCATCCCATTGGGCAGGTTAAAATAGATTGTTAGTCAGTGACTAATAAAAAATAACTCACTGCATAGCAGAAAGTTTTGAAGTAGTCAAGGCAAACCATCACAATGAAAATGTATTCTAAGCCTTCATGCCTTTTCTATGTCAAGGCTGATGTCATTAAAAACACATTAAAATGTTACCGGCCGCACATAAGAGACGTAGAAAGCTATGTTATCCATTTGACAGCTAATGGCATGTCCACAAAACTCAAGGAGCCAAAATGACCAAAATCGTCCCCCTGTGTTTTGGAGGCACACTGCATTTGGCCAGTGATTGGATTTGGAGACAGTGCTTCACATAGGAGTGCAAAACTGAACTATTTCCGGAATCCAACTGTTTTAGTGTATGTAAACATAGTGGATTCCTGATGTTCTCATCTCCAATAAATTTCATTGCTGTTTTTTTCCTTTTCTAGCCGGCTTGATACGGAAGTCATCAGACTAGATGTCAACTCGTCAGACCAAGTTCAAAAAGGCTATGTATTACTCCCATGTACTGATTGACACAAGTCTCTAATGCTCTTGGATATTCTCTCCTCCTACCGGCTCTGCAAGATAGGATTGAATGGCTGCCTTTTTTCACTCTTCAACACCATTTTACTTATTAATCACATTGAGAGTATGGACCGTGAAATGAAAGCCATCCTACAAAACTACTCTGGCCTTTACTAAATAATGGTTCTCCAAGGGAAATCGACGATTGGTTTGATGGCAATATTCCGACACGAAACAACACAGCCCAAACATTGTGTAAATCAGTGGTAGCATAAAGGTATGAAGAAGAATTGTATTTAGTATGCTGATTGCTTTGCTTTTGTGGACCTTTCTTTCAGAACCAAAGATTGATTGTTTTAAAAAAAAAAATGGAATTGGGATGGAAGCATTTCCACCTGAATATGCTGAACTCCTTTTTCCATGCAAGTGTTGCAAAAAGAGCTTCCTTAGAAGAGGTCTGGCTTAGCTCAACTTCCCATACCAGATAACATGTTTTTCTTTAGACCTCCAACTAGTTGAGACGGAATCAACAGCACCTCTGGTGGTTGATGTTAAGTAGTGCGCTCCAAGGACCCTAATGTTAACCCATGTGACATGTAATGCTTTACTGCAAGTCCAAAATAAAAACCAAATGGACTGTTTAATTCTAAAGTTAAATAATGGGCCTAAATTTGTTATTAGAATAAACTCCTAAAAAAAAGCAAATTGATTACTCTAGCTCCTCTCCTTTAACAATTTAATGTTGCAATCAGAACACAGTGGATGGAAAGAAAAAAATATATTATTGCAGATAATCATCACTTTATAGGCCTACACCTTCAAAGTAAAAGAGGGTCTTCTAATGTCATTAATCATGAAGTTAAAATAAACCGTCACCCAATTGCATATTTTTAACACTGACCATATCTTTTGAAATTGAAACATGAGTGGAATACTACGAATTAGTACAATAAACGCACACAAAAACTGCTTTTGTGATGAGTAGTTTAAATACAAAGTGATAGGAAGTTATACAGTATACTGTATACTTTACCACCACCTCACCATCTGGCCCTCAGTGTCTGCGAAGAAAAATTCTGGTCTTTGGACAAATGTAGTTGATGAACCCATACAGCATTTGGATGCATATACAGTAAATATGCTCACTATTGGACACAAACAATTTCAAAGCACATAAACGTATGCCAGTTTTGTTGAGTCTTCCAAGAATGACGAGATTAAAAACCACTGTTTATCCTCACAAGCTAACCCATAAAAGTTGAAAATGCTATAAAACCCACACCAAAAGGAAAGGAGGGTAATCATAGATTTGTCACACACACACACAACGCGTGTGTTTTAACTCAATGTTATGAAACTTAAAAGAAACTGAAGTTTTCAGAAGATTAAAACAGATGCAAACTTGAATGGTGCTGACCTTTGCCACGAATGACTTACAGTCTAACATCGGTTTTTGAACACCCCAGTTTTAGTATGTTGATTCGGTTTACGATTAAAAATGCGTGTATCAACAATAAGTAGTACCCTGCGGAAGAAAGAAGAAATCAAGGAAGCCAATGTTGCAAAAGTGCTAAACGTGGTAACAAAACAGATCAAACAATCGAACATGTTGAGAAGTCATGGGTGTGGATCCCCTCCTCTCGCCTCCCTCCCCCCCTCCCTCACCATGCCTCGGTCATCCCAGTGTCTTCAATAAATGAGAAAGTGAAATAAATGTCATAAATGTTCATTTATCCATTTCATTCATCATTTATAATTATATTGCATTGTTTTCTGCGTGCAAAACTATAATTATTTTTAAATTCTTAAATTTTGTGAATATATTTGAGTGTCTGGAACGGATTAATTAGATGTACATTGTTTTTTGTAGGAAATATTACTTGATATTAAACTAATGAATCACAAAAACAGGAGGTACCAGTGCATTTCCCTGTACCGTGCACAATTACATCACAAGACAGAATCAAACTCCAGCCCAATGAAATGGCATGAAAGCACACACAGTCTATTCAATATCGGCAGTTATGATGAGCACTGTACTACTGCATGTGCTGTTTCATGTAAGTTTTACACACATTCATTTACGGCCCTCGTCTGCTGGACCCAGTATAGGCTCTGTCCATACTGTGCGCTGTTAGGAGTTCATGCATCGCCCCTCTACAAAGTTTAGAAATGTCATTTTTAAATGTATGCTTCAGACCAAGACAGAACATACAATCGTTGCTGTGCGGTGGGGACAAGCTACAATTGTGACTACCTGGACATGTGTCGCCCCTCCACAAAGTCTAGTGGAAATTGTTTGTGTAGTTTTTGCTTAATTTAACGGACAAACAAAGGGTTTGTCGACAACATATCTTGCGTTCAAGCTTTTGCCCTTGGCAGGTGTAATAATTGTGCATCATTATTTGTTTAAGACCAGCTGGCCTGAGCATTTTCAATGATAAATGGAAACGTGTACCTTTTGCAGTATTGAATATACACCACTGAGGAAAGTGTTTGGATCTCAGGTTTTTGTCAGTTGCTGGAGACTTAAGTGGGTTCAAACAGCGTCGTGTGTGCCAAGGCAAGACATTGATGAAGGCAACAGAGAGGGCCTCACACTGAACGTCCCATCTCCATGGTGCAACATATTAACGTCTCATTTACTGACAAAAGACATTCAGACCTGCTGTTATGTCCCACCGGTGCACCAACAAGTGGTGGCAGAATGACAGATGGCCTCTCATTGTCTTAATTACCGCTCATACCGGCTATCCAACAGGAATTTTTCACATCTTCAAATATTAAAATAAATTGGAACAAATGCAAATTCAGTGAGGGATTTTACACAAGAGCTGCAGAAATGCAGCAAGTTTGAGGAGCCGCTCACTGGGCTTACTGCAAATCATGGTAATGGTTTAATTTATTTGAACATGCATACAAGTTACATTGGAATACATCCCACTTTGCAATTCACAGTTCCCCATGTCCAAAAGGAGTAGGAAGAAGTAAAGCTTATTTAATCCTAGCCCCCATCCGTTTTACATCAACTGCATAACATTTGTTCACTTCCTGTATTCCAAATGCACCCTTTTCTGGTTGAAATACATAGGAAAATGATATGGTAATGTAATGATGTGGAAAAATTATAGTCAAAATTCTTGTCACCGTAACTACTTCATATGACACTATCATAATAAATATGCATAAAATAGACATAACCAAACATAGCTGGATAATGGGCGAGTATTGACAATAAACTCACAAGAATAAAGAGTTAGTAATAAGTGTTAGTAGTGATTAGACATAGCACTGACTAATACAACAGAACAGGACATAGTTGGGTAATGGGTGAACACAGACAATGAGCTCACAAGAATGAAGAGTTAGTAGTACGTGTAGTAGACATAGCATTATACTGTATGTACACAGTGTTTTAGGACTCTTTTTCCTTGTACTTTGCAAACATTAACGGCTTGTATTGTTTCTTGAAATCACTCATGTTAGTGCATTGTTTGAGTTCCTTGCACAATCCGTTCCATGAAGTGATTGCACATACTGAAATGCTGAAGGTTTCTAGCGTTGTTATCGCATACAAGTGGTTTAACTTTATTTTTTCCCAAGGTCATATTTCTCCTCTCTTGTTGAGAAGAATTGCATGATATTTTGGGGTAGCAGGTTATTGTTTGCTTTATGCACAAGTTTAGCTGTTTGGGAATTTACTAGATCACCAAATTTTAATAATTGTGATTTTGGAAATAGAGGATTTGTATGTTCTCTATTATTGATTATCCTAACTGAACTTTTTTGCAGTACCTTTAGCGAGTGAAGTCTACTTTTATAGTTTCCCTCCCACCCCATGTCCAAGTAAATTCTCAAACATTTTGTTTATAGTGTTGAGATGCTGTTTTGCATCTAAAAACAGGAAATAAGAAGAGAATCTCCATAAAAAGCAGTCTGTGTTCTTGTAGTTCAGTAAGTGATTTAAAAGCTGTGGGCAGGGATAAAAGAAGCCGCTTGTCTCTTCATTGAAGGAGGATTTCCACCCAGAAACATCCTAATCTGCTGTTACTTCCGTTGTAAACAGGCGTGTTCAAGACAGCTTTGTCAAAGAAAGCACCAAGCATCGTTTTTTTTTAAAAACACATTCAAATAGCATATCTGGGATCTTTCTTCAAGCATCTTCCCCATGCCTACATGATACATACTGTCGAAAACACAAACCCATTTTAAATTTGCATTTACTGTACCTGAAATATTATGTATAAATTATAGGGTCACCATATTTTCATTACCAAAATCCAGGACACTTGGCCCAGTGGAGATACTCAAATGACACTTGAAGTTTACTCAAAAATGCCTTATAATTTCAATACATTTAAAGTAGGGATGCTCCGATTGGTCAGCCACCGTTTAAAAGCACGTGACCGGCATATGCCGTCCAATACCGCTCACAAAAACCAATTATCTGTGGCTTGTACTATTGCAGCCTGTAGCCTGAGAGAACCCCGTGCACAGTGTATCATCTCTGTCTACCTCCTCCTTTCCTTCACACAGCGCAGGCGTGCGGTGGAAAAGCCAACATGTCTGCTGTGTAGAACTTATGTGCCATCTGTGAGAGTGATGTACAGTTTGCATCCTGCAACACATGCCACAAAAGCTATCTCGCCGGGGTGGCATGTTAAGAAGCGCTAACGCGGTATTTGAAGAACAAATACCTTAACGGAGTATGGTGAGTAGGGTTAGGCATCGAGTCTCAAGCATCGATGGGAACCGGGACTAACATTCCGATTCTCCCGGGATCGTTCTACAATTCTACAATTCGTTCTACAATTAATGGAGAAGTTCAGACACTCTGGGTAGTGCCCTCATTTAAACCATGCAATTTTTAAACCAATTTTTATGACCCTGCCTCTTAAAAGCATCAGAATCGAGCATCGTTAGGAACCGGTATCGAAAGGAGGAATCGGAATTGGAACCAGAATCATTAAAATTCAAACAATACCCAACCCTAATTGTGAGGGCAGCAATAATCACTCAAAAGACAAGATAACAGAGTCAGACAGGCTAAGCAAATAACCTGAAAAATAATTGAATTCATTGGACTTGATGACCAGCCTTTATCTGCAGTGGAAAGAATTAGTATATTCATAGAAGTAATATACATTTCATCATATTTAATAATTTATATTTTTGGGGCGGAATTTACAAAATCACAGGTGTCCTTTATAATGAGGGGTGACGCTGTAATTTACATGAAGTTATCAAACACGGTTCCTTGCTATAAAAGGTGAATGCAGTGGATATCTTGATGGCCCCACCAATGGAAGGTACTACAACACAAAAGGTCAAGATTTCTGATCAATTACAAATACAGTGAGTTTCATATGGTCTTCTTTTCTTGTAGCTCTGCAAGGATCTAAAAGAAAAATGTCTCATATTAGTCTGCTGGGTCCAAAACAACTGTTGACTGACTGAAAACGGGGGTTGAATTCATACATATGCAACAGAGGATACATTTATTAGCTTTTGTCTGTTTTAAGGCATAGTCATTTTATGATCATGGAGAGCGCCACATGCTCCATTGCACAACAAGGCCAGTATATAACTGTTAATTTAGCTAATACGAGCCAATGTTCACAACGCCATAAGCTTCCTTCTGTTCAGTCTTTCACTAGCATATGTTCCATTATTTCTACTTAAATCACGACTCCCTTGCCAGCTTCACCCAGAAGTCCATAAACTCTATGACTTTCTGTCTCTTATCAGTCTGTTTGGCTGTTAGGGGTGTAAATTTACAGTAAGTGGGCTTTTCCCCATGGCAAGCAGTGTGAATAGAAAAGATACTGAAATGTGACATGTGATGGTGACATGCAAATTGAATTTAAAAGATAATATGACCAGCAGAAAAAAGCAACAAACTCCAGCATGCTTCTGGTCATTTTTTCCTCATGGGTGAGCTGGAGCCTATCCCAGCTGTACTGAGAGGCATGGTACAGGAGATCTCGGCATTTCAAGGCGGTTACAGCCATGAAAATGTCTATTTTGACACACGGCTCACCGACCCATACACACACCTCACACACTTATTAAACATCTGTATAAGTATAAAATGTATAGGTAATCACCACTAATGAATGATCAATTAAGATGATTGATAAACATATGGAATCGGAGACTTGGTGCAGAAGTTATATATAACTTTCACTTTCACTTGCATCTCATAGCAACTATGGTGTGTTCAAGGTCCGCCAAACAAAGTACGAAATCTCAACACTTGACAAAGAATTATCAGTGAAGCATAAAGACAAACATTTTAACATTATGGGCTTTTTTAAACAGTAGTACATGTATTCTGTACATTTGACCTGTATGATCACGTATTCTTAAATTATTACCGCCTTGGGGTGAATGAGATATGTTTGAGAAAAACTTTGAGGAAAAAATAAAAACATTTGACTTTCTGGAGCCATGAATGCTGAATCGTGAGTATGCAGGGATCCATTCTACACCCTGGACTAGTCCCCAGTAGCATGTGGATGATAATAATAGTAAGAGTTTCTTAAGGTAGCCATTGCTGTGTGTCCCGGCTCATACAAACTTTTGTAAAGTTCACAAATGCACAACGACCAAAAAAGTAACACAGCCAACTTAATCAAATGCAGAGTTTGTTCAAAGGGACTACGGGAGGGTCAGGATGGCGCTGGGTTGATGAAGCAATTATCCCTGCTTGAGGAGGAGATCAGCCTGCAGAAGAGCGGCTATGAAGTCTGGATGTCTGATTGAGCTTTCATGGCTAACACGTGTTCATCCTCTCAGGCCTCCAGAGATCATTATGGCACTTGTGTTCACAGAAGCACTAGATCTCTGTGCGGCTGCACTCCTGCACCTTGGCATCTCCATAAAGTCTGGTCCCTTTATCTTTGGAGTTGTGTCATCTCATTCAACACATGAAATAGCTATAGTCATTAATTCTGCCTCGTCTGTCTTCTGTCCTTTTACCTGTTTAGTATCTCTCTATAGTGGAGCACTTGTATGTCTTTTAAACAAATAATACAGGGGGGTCCAAACTTTTCCACTGGGGGCCACATACTGAAAAATCAAAAGGATGCAAGGTCCATTGTGACATTTTTTATTTTGTAAAAAAACCCAAAATCAATGCAATACACTAAGAGGTTTTATATATATATTTTTTCTCTATATATTTAAAAGAGAAAAACAGCCTGCATGTCAGTTTTTAGCATAAACCTCTCCTCACAGTACCTTTTTCTGCGTTTTTCCCCATTTTTGATGTGTTTTGTTTTGTTGTTGTTACAATTGTATTTTTAGAATGTTCCGCAGGCCACTGATTAAATATGATGACATACAGTATTTGTAGTTTTTCCCCAATATTACGCTATCCGGTGAAAAGTAATAATTCCACAGTGAGCCTCACGATAGTGAACGTTCAGATCTCTACATCTTTTGTTAAATTTGTGTGCATTTCAATTACATTTCTGATACACATCTAGAACACTTTAATTAAATTTCCATTTTATCTTGGGTTTCTGTGTGCACATGATCAAAACACTGGGTTGACACTCAGTGGCATGGAGTGGTTTGCCAGCATTAACTACATGTGCCCCCTTAACAGCGTACCGCCGTTGGTACATTGATGAGATAATAGGTACCAAATATCCTGTCAACGCTTACGTGTGAGTCTATGTAATGTCTTATTTATGTCCAGGACATCTTATTTTCTATTATGTCAACTATGCTGGGTAAAACAAATATAAAAGTGACTATAGGAGTGTTATTTCATGTCTAGAGGGCTCTAATAATGCTAACAACCATATTTAGAAGGTCTTAAACAGGCTTTCTATGCTTGAAAAACAAAAATATTCCATTTATAAATAAGGAATCCTACTTTGCGGAAATCTACTTATCGCCGTCTGGAGCCAATTAACCGCGATAAACGAGGGATGACTGTATACTCTTGTCTGAGCTTCGAGTGAGTATGAGAGTTGTGCGGTTAGTACAGTTAAGGGTTGAGATATTGTCACACGTTGCTTGTCCAGCAATGTCACACAAGAAACAGAAATAATAACAATAACAATCATAAATAATAATTGCTGTGGCTCAATCGTCGCAAATGCCACCTGCAGCACTGAAACAATTTATTTGGATGAAACTTAAAATACGGGAGCTTTACAGGCAACTATTTAAATGGGAGAGCGACGGGAAAGAAGAGACAAACTGTTTTTGTTTTGTTTTTTATTACAAACATTGTGGCATATAATTTCCATACTATTCATTCATTGATGAATCTTCCAAAAATATATGTTTTCCTGCTAATTACAGTGATTTGCTTTTAGTCCAAAATCCCACTAAATTGTAATGAGAATCAGTTCAGTTACATTATAGGTCATAAACTGAGAAAAACGACTTGTTTTATGTGAAGATGGTCTTTATATTTGGTAGTAACACAGCTGAATCTTCCCTTGTTTTGCTGTGCTATGAGCTGCTTTGAAATAATGGCTGCCTGTCATAACAAGCCAAGTGAGACAGGGAAAATAGCATCTTTGTAGCAGCCCTCTTCGAGGATTGTCCACCCAGTCTGACAGATCCTTCCTCCTCCTCTCACAGAGAGAAGCAGCCGGGAATACATCAACCCACATCCCTGCGGCAGTGGTCACAGCACGAGTTGCATTTTAATTTTCCCCACTCTGCTATTGCACATGTATCTAGCTCCAGCAGCAGCCAGGACTCTGAACCTTTCCATCAGGTTACCAATGCTTTGGGGAGGCACCTGGTCCAAAATTTGCATCAGGTCAAAGATAATGGTGTGATGAAAAAGGTGGGCTGTGGGGAACATGGACCCTAGTTTCTGTAAGAGGTCAAGAAAGACATCAATGAACATGAACAGGCTCAGGACTCGGTAGACGTGGTCCATGGTTTAAAATAGGGATGTCCCCATCCGATCTTCAGGATCGAAACCGGCTGCCGGTCCACTGTATTTGTGAAGATCGGATAATAATCGGCTTCCGCAATGACATCGGGACGATCCGGTTTCGTAACCCCGAGCCACACTCCAACATGGTAGGTGCAGTAAAGCGCCTCAAAGCTGGTAGCCACTCGACTCCCGCCACTCGCAAGGAGAAGAAAACGCAACACCACCATGCAGACATGTCCGCGGTGTACCGTGGCGAAGTAAGTTTCACGTTGGACATTCGGCTCCGTAGGTACAGCGGTAGTTCCCTCTCACTGTGCCCGGACTGCTGCGTCATAGTGTAGGGAGCTCGCACGGGAAGTGTTGCTCAGGTTGCTTACAATAGGGACCGCACAAACACTGTGCGGTAATAAATAAATAATAAAACATAAAACGAGCATGGCAGAACGATACATGTAATAATCAATATAATAATCAATAAATAAGATGAAGGCAAGCATAATAAAGCAAGTTCAAGACTCTTCTGCCTTATATTTAGCAACGAGACGGCGCTGTGGATCTAGCTAGTTAGCCGGTGTGTTCCACTGGCAGCCCAGGCTTTCGAGTCGTTTGTAAGACACTGTCAACCAATTGCAATACCCAGTGCGTGTCTCCACAATCGATTTATGGCTGATTATTACGATACAGGAGTCTTTTACCAGCGCATCGGAATCGTTTGCTCCTCAAACCGGATTGGTTCCCAGATCAAGTCGCATCGGTTTATTGTTCACATCCCAAATGCAGCCAATTTTTTTTTTTGTACATAATCTTGTTCAAACTTATTCCACACTATTCCTCTACTTCTAGATTTTTGATAGGCGGCAGGCCAAGTAATCAACCTCTTCTGTGGACTTGATCTTATCAGAGACCGCTACAGCTTGGTGAACCCACCCATAAATGATTTTACTCATTTATTTATTCAAGGTCCCAGAATATAAAGGCATTTTGTTCCGTATGGTAGTGTTATTAGGGGCTTGCGTGCTTTTAGGTACATCAGTAGGGCAAGTTTGTACAGTATATGCGCCTGGATTGTAGTGAGCCAGTCTGGACCAAAAAGTCCAGAGCCAAAGTTTTGCCCCAGTCCACCCCTGATCATAACTGTGTATGTAAAACCCAGCGCTACACAATAAAGGCAGGAGCGCAGCTTGCAAGCCTTCATTTCACTCCTAAGTAACCCCTAACATGAACACCATTCGTCTGGAGCGTGTTCTGGCTGAAAAAAGGCTATTGAAGTCGATCATGCCTGGCCCTTTTAAAGTTGTGCTCGCACCAAGCACACCACATAACACATTTCACAAGTGTCCCAGAAGTGGCTACTCTCCTCTGTGCTACACTTCAAATATGCACTTAGTCTATTTTTGATGGAAGCCCAGTCAATCTGCACAGAGTAGGTTGAAGTCAGATGGAGGATGGATATTATTCTAACAAAGCTTAACTCTTTTTTTTCCGCAGTGAAGAAACTAATACCATGCCAGTTTAATGGGCACCATTTGGACAACCATTATTGCGCTATCCAAGATTTTTTCTTTTTTACCTCATGGTTTTAGTTAACCTATGTGTTCTAACAAATGTGCTGCACTTTGGGTACGTCTGGTAATACATCATTTCGTTACAGATAGCTCGCTTGACTGCCTTTTGAGTGCAGTATATAAATCCCTTTGCCAATTATTGCAGCATACTGTTAAGTTACCACCAAAGGATAGACCCTTCGTATGACTCAGGGTTTATTCTCGAGCAGCTGTCAGAAAAAACAGACAAATGATTTCATCATGTGGATCATTCAAAAGCACATTTTAATTCTATGTTGTATGGGTTGGAAATGTACAGTAGTGGGTGAAGAAGTCTTCGAGTAGAATTGGGAGCAGCTGGTCACAGCCCCTTATGGCCTGACAGTTTTAGTTTGACATTCAGTCTACACGGGAATTGATCAAATCAGTAGAGCACGTCGTCTTTGGGTTATTGGAATGGTTCCTGGCTTGTATAGTCCATGTGTCAAAGTGAGTGGACATGAACAAGACACAGAAGCCTGAGCAGCAGCCTACATGACAGCTCAGCCCCCCTCTGAGTGAATATAAGAAAGTTCCAGCCTTTTCAGGATTGTCAAGCATCGGCATTTTCAAATTTGAAATATTTCTATGAATTTGCAATTTACAAGTTGAAGCGTACAAATCAAAAGGTGGCACAAAGTCTGCTGACATAGGCATAGGCAGCTGAAATTTCACTGTAGTGAGTAGTCGATACAAGGAAAAAGCCATTCACTACTAAAAACAGGTTCATCTGTATGACCTCAAGATACACAATACTTTTAAAGCTGCATATTGGTGACTAGGACATGTTTATCGAGTGCTGCTTGCGTTCAAGCATTGCTTCAAGCACCAAACAGTGTCTCTCGACAGCGTCAGAAAACTCAGCTGAGCAAAAACTGGTTGTATTAATTTTCACTTTTCTACAAGCAGGTTCGGTTCTCACCCTAGAGATTCAGCTGCAGCCCCCACGTGGCTCAGGGCCACTGCTTTGGCAGATTATATAACATCTTAACACTGTACAGTGGGTCAGATGTGGTCTCAGTTTAGTCTCTGATAAATGGCGCAAATAAAAAAATTAGCAGAGTCAAAGACGGCATAAAGACCCAAAAGTCAAACAGTTGAGCAAACTTTACTTGATGTTAAGCATTGATCATTTCAGTGCAGAATCAATATTTAACACTGACTAAATACTCTGCGGTGCTGAATTCAATTGACAGATAAACACGTTGACATTTAATAACGAAGTGCTAAAACCTTCCTTTCCACTCATACCATTTTTCCCTGCATTATGGAAAAGCTCAGATTTTCTCCAGTGCCACTTCCGTGAGAGTATACTGTATGAATACATGCGAATATACATGGTGAAAAATGAATCCTGTCACTCTGCTAAACACCTACTTGCACTTTACAGATATTTACCATAATTCAGTGTGTAGGTGTGTTATTCTGTGGCGAGCTAAGCACTAGTTTCCCCTCACACCACACTCCATCATAAATCATACACGGGGCACATGCCAGCCACTTGATGAGAAATTCCTGTTAAATAAGAAACTATACCATCTTGCATGCAAGATGTTGCCTATACCAGCTGACTTTGGGAGAGAGGCGGGGCAGAGACCGCATATATGCTGTGGTAGGTGCTGCTCTTTTGGTTAGCAGTGGGGATGATAGTGGCATAAAAATTTTCATCTGACGCTAATGATATCGGCACACAAGTGAAGAGGTCGTACTCCAAACAGCGACAAGCTTGCTAGCTCAGTATGTCCACAGTTTGGAATTATTTCCAAGTTTTGCCTTCAGATTTTAAATATGCACTTTGCAATGACTGTAAAATGCTGCAAGGGGGGAGTAAGGTGTCTTCCTTTAATACTTGTAATCTGAGCCCAGATTATAATTTCACTGATTTCATACATTGCACGTGCACTTTGTTCTTATACAAATGTTTGTGAAGTTATTAAGACTAACCTGCTAACGTGTCTTACTTGTTGATAGAACATATTTTAGTTTACTATTGGTTATGATTTTTTTAACACAATTGTGTTAAGAAACTGTTCTTTAAATATATATATATATATATATATATGAAACTTTTTCTATTGCAGTATTTGTCTTACTTTGCACACAGTTTTTATTTGTGAAATGCATCCATGGGCATCATCGTACAAGAAGCATAATGTGTTCATTCATTACACCAGATGTGACTTGACATTAGTTTTGAGGGAAGAGCTGCTGTGGTTGATATCAGTAATGAAGTGAAGTAGTAAACAATGTCAGATATTGGTCAGAAAGCCAATATCAAGCATCTACATTTAGCAAAAGAATTCAGAGTTTATTTGGGGACAGGTGCGTATTTGTTTCTAGCGAAAACAGTTTTGACCATTTTAGCGGCATGTACGGATAAATACATTATAACATAATTAATCATCTTTGACCCCGTGACCTCAAATGTGGGCGTCACAATACATTAGTGACAATGTCAAACTTTTGAGAACGATCATCTTGAAGATTATATAATTATCTTACCCTTTGTAGAGCATAACCTTTTGAAATGTCAGGTGAAGAGGTTTTAAAACAAGTGTGTCACGGATGTCTGAAAATATGTTTTTATAGGCAACCTCCGTGACCTATAGAGGTGACGAAGGTAAGAGATTGTGACAGCAGGGCATATCACGACCCTCTGCAGTTTATCGTTTAGATCGAGCACAACTCCCGCTTTTCACAGATTTAACAGATGCAGATGATTTCGTTGTCCAGAATATTTTGAAATGTAGACACTTTGCCTTAAGGTTAGGGTTGAATGGGGTATGCCATCTATGTTTAACATTTAACAACAATCTGGGTTTACTGGTTGGGCAATAGAGGATAAACTATAACTCTCCAACCTTGTGACAGGGCCATTTGTTTCCTCTGAGGCAAATCAATCCAACTCTATCTTCTTTGGATGTCCTCTACCTTTGTTGTCTCCACTCTAGCTGTCTTTACTAATCATCAGCTTTCACGTCCAATAAATGATCTCTTTTATTGCCCTACTTTCCAGCGGTCTAAATACATGGGAATGCATAAGAATTCTTGTGCAAGGACGTACGTTCACATGCAGAGGAAAAAGGAAAGGCGTGAAAGATATGTAGGTTGCTGTTGGTTCGTTATTTTTAATGCTTCCAAATAAGTCTCCGAAACAATAGCTCAATTTGAACGATTTAATGTACCGGGAAGAATGATGCACAGCTGCAGGGACTCTTCTTCTACACAGGTGCAAGAGCAAGTCCGAGGCACCTTTTACATAGCTTCGCCCCCTCCTGCGCAGTGGGTATGTCCCTATGTGTGACCCAGTGGTCTTAGCTGGTTCAAGCCGGTGGATACTGAGTGTGAGCAAAGAGTGCGACGTGATAAGGATGCAAGGTCAAGCAAGTGGAAAGCGAGTAGACAAGTCTGCTCTGGTCACGCCATCTAACATGTCCCAAGAAAGGCCTATATGAAACTACATCTAACAGCCTCGCAATAACAGCTTCTGTCCGAAGCGAGTTGTATCACAGGGATGACACATCTAGGAGACTTATCCTTCAGAAGAATGGAGAAAATGTGTGAAAATTTAATGACTCTAAAAAGGAATGTGGTGTTCAGGATGTGAGGAATGTCTATAAACTGCAGCTTGTCATGAAAATGTCACCAGAGCGTGATGTTAAAAATAAAACAAACTGCTCCACAATCATACACAATTACAGGCCACAACATTAGGTACATGCGCACAAGCTAGTGTAAAAAGATCTGTCTTTAGAAATACTTGAAAGATTGTATTTGAGATCATACTTGAGGTTTAATTTTGATTGACAGTGTCAGGTAAAATACTCTACAGGCAGAGTTTTAAGCAAAATTCATTCAAATGCAAATATAGGTTAAATAAAACAACTTGAATAAAACTACTCACTCACTGATGACGCAGGGGGTGCAACATTCAGGGAAGTGGAGTGGAAGACTTGCAGAAAGCAGGTGCATTCCATGCATCACACTTAACATTCTTAAGATACAAGTGTAAACACAGCAAACCAGAGCGCATATGGGACGACGTCAGTTAAACACCAATCATCATTTTTAAATCTTTGTAAACATGTGAAGTGACGAAAGTCTTCTCAAACAACCTCTGCAGATGTCAGGCGCATGCTGTACGTTCAGGAGCATCTGTGTTTCCTCTGCTGCCATCAGTAAATAATGCATTCCTGTGCATCTGCAGTCTGATTTAATATATAATTCACACCTTGGATGAAGGGATACAGGCCTTATGTTTGAGGAAAAAGGACAAAACATATACAGTACTTATGTGTGCTACCAGTACATCACTTTTAGTTCATGATTACGAGAGCTGAATGCATTTTCAACGGGAATATCAGGCAAACAGTATCAAAAAGATTATATGCCCCTTTCTTTAACATTACTTGTTATATGAGTCACACATTGTGTCAGACAGGCATGCACATTGCTATGAAGGCTGGAGGTGATGTTTTACAGGTTGGCGGTGGCCTTGCGTATGTCCTAATGTGATTTTTGTTCTATCTGCGTGTCAGACTAAAACACGCACTCCTCTTAGCCCTCCTCCGCCGCCCGCTGCCTCCACTGACAGCACACGATGTGGGAATATGCAAATATGTTATCAATATGTACAGAATTTACATTAGATGTCATATTGCGCAGACAAGATGCCTGGACGGTATCGTGGACAAGAAAGCTTTATTTCAACTTGCCCGGTTACAACTCTTCTGCTGAGGCTACCACATTACCTTGATTCCAGTTTTATCTGTGAAATGAATGCGCAGAAATAGCTGACTAAACATTATGTTGCAAATCCAATTTTGTATTGATTGACAGTGCAAGGTTCCCCAAGCCCATACAATCTCTTGAAAGTCTTTGAGCATATTACAGTGTTTGCATTATAAGAATTTGCAAAAAAGAGAGCCATTAGCTTGGACTATTTATTATTGAACCTACTCTGACTCTGGCAATTACATAATGTATTGGGTAGAGTAACTTAAAATGAGGCGATTTTGTGCATGAGGGACAAACAGCAGCAAGACATGTAGACTGACACATCCGACCAAAAACAACTCCTGACCTCCTGATTCTTTGATCCATTAATGACATGCAATATTCATCCTCCCAGCTACTGAATGTTTCATAATAACTGCTGAGATGTGAAGTGCATTACTAAGAAGCACATCAGCAAGGTATCTGCAGAATGTTTAACATTTATCATGGTGTAATACATGGGTGTCCATTATGTCAATCGCGAGCCACAGGTAGATCGTGAAGGTAGTGTTGGTCGATCGCATAAATGTTACTTCGTAGATGTCATAGGACATCAGTCAGCTGACATTAACCTCCTCTCGTGATTCCAGATAGGAACACATGCAATTACAAACAATGCAAAGTAAAGCAGCCCAATAGCACTCACATGACACAAATAAATGCATGTACAGTGCACTTATCCAGTCATCCGAAGTGATAAACACAAGTCAGAGCAAACATACTAGTCAGTGAGCCCAGTTAGCAAGCAATGACAAGCACATGGCTCACAAGTGCACTCAATCACAACACAATCAAACAAAGTAGCTTCCATTTAGCTCCCAACACAGCTTAAATCATGAACAGCAAACACTTCCAATGCACAACATAATCATCAAAGTCACCTGTTTGAGTCACTCAACGCACACAAATGATGGACACTTCTTACTCCACGTGGGAAGCAGGATCAAACTAGCAAAACTGCTACCTGTCCTCAGCTACCTCTTTTGTAAGAAGGTTGCATTCAGGTGCACTTGGAAATCACAGGAAACACCCCAACACCCCAAACATGCACATGCAGCCCAAATCATGTGATATTTACAAAACAACCACTTGTTGCTCATAACAGTAAGACAATGTTACAAAATGTTCTACTTATATCAGACATCAGGGATAAACAAATAGACGATGAAAAGCATAACTCTCAGCTTCATTACTGGATTCTCCTGGCTGCCTACCTTTGGTAGTTTTGATCACATCTGTTTATTTTCCTGTGGCCTTCTTCTCTACTCCGCTCCACTTCTCATCAGTTTTCTCCAAACCACGCCAACAGGTTTGCTTTGTTCCCCTTTTTCCGGAATCGATCTGCACATGTGCAGTAACATGGAATAGTCCATTGCATGATAAGGGTGTGGGCATGATAGATCACGCATTTTGATGTAATTTTAAGCATGTGAATTAATACTTAAACAGCAATATGTATTTTAAATCGAAGGAAAAAATCAATAATCACTTTTTATGTTTGGGGGGGGCCCCTGTAAATCTTGGGTCCCCAGGCAATTGCCTGTGTTTGTCTAATGAGGTTGATCAAATGAACTAAATGTGGAAGGTGTGGTAAATATTTATTAGGGCTGTTAATCAATTAAAATATTTAATCAAGATTAATCACATCGATTTTGTCCACAGTTAATTCATATTTAATTGCAATTAATTGCAGATAGAAATAGGTTTTTATCTATAATAAGTAGGGATGTAAATCTCTGTGGTAAACAGTTTGACACGCATCTACAGTAGATACACGGGTTAGATTAAAAAATGATATATTTTACAAACAGAACGATTCAATACAGTGTACAACCAATACGATTTGATTTGATACAATTCAACGATTACATTTGTTGCTGCAGACATTAATCTTACATCTTACATAAAATAAAGAAGCCAATTCTATAAAAGTAGCATTCTTATAGTATTTTCAAATGTGTAAAAGAGCACATCATATCCCCATGCTGTAAGGCAGGGGTCCCCAACCACCGGGCCGAGGGAAATATTCAGGCGCAACAATAAAAAATAAAATAAAATAATTTTTTAACTACATCAAATTGTAGGCAAAGGGATATCAATTTTTGAAATATGGTCATTATTTTATTCAAACAATAATATACAGTTAGAAATCCCCAAGTTTTTGCATGTTTAATGATAACGGCTACTTGTCACACTTTGACGGTCCTTGAACACACCTTCTAAATATCTGCGGCTGAACAGATAAGACTACTATACTGTATTTTTCCCCTTTCCTTTCACCTCATATTTGGTCTCAAATGCTGATACTATGTGGGAATGCATAAAGGTAAGATTTGATGACCTTATTGAGTGCTAATGTGCACAACTCTCTGAAAAAGCAACTCCAGGCTCATACTGGTGGATGGTGGGTCTTTATTCATTTTAGTGCTTTTAATTTGATGTTGGTCCTGTCATAGTTTTACACAATACAATTAGATTGCTATGATAGACGTATGTTTTACTGATGTGTTGAAAATCATTCCCAGTGACTAGCTAGCACATTGCTAATGCTAGCACTGCTAATGCTATTTACTTCCATTTTCATCTTCAGTCATGGTCACATGGACACAAGCCCATAAATAGCTGTCCTCGGCTATCTTGCTGGTAGCTAGCAGCTCATAACCCAAATTTTAGCTTGCGGTTCAAAGCAAAAAATCAACCGAGAGACGACTCGCATCTAAAAACACTCGTTAGTTGGGACATTCATATCCCAAGGTACAACTGTATAAAGGACAATAAAAAACACCTGCAGTGCACCAGTAACATCTCTCTTCTCGCTGGCATTTAAGAAGTGACGTAGTCCGTGACAACTCAACTCACAGCAACAGTAGGTACAAATACCTTTGGTCTTGTTGAGAGAGCCATCTGCTAGGGCTCTGAAGCTAAACTTACCATTCAAAATATCAATTTCTTTGTCAATTGCTGCTCAATATTTGTTCCTGCTTGTGGCTCCACATCAACTGCCACACATCAACTGCCGAGTGTCAAACAGGACCCGCTCACGTTAATTACGTATAAAAAAAAAAAAAAATAGTGGTGTTAAAGAAAATTTCTGTTTGCCCATTAACTTTGACAGCCCTAATATTTATACTTACTCAATCTACCAACAGGATTGTGGTTGTTATTAGTCACGAGAATTTAGTACTTCACCATATTTTTAGTGCTTCTCAGGTTTGCTGTTACACAAAACAATTTAGCTGTGGTGGAATAACCTTCAACTCCCGTGTTTACCTGCATATATCATCATATGTAAGATTGAGCTCTCTTTTACATTAGCATCATTGTCATAACAGCTCATAAAAGCTGGAACATCTATCATGGGAACAGTGCTGGTACTGTGACACAGTCAACACTGCTAATTATTTGAAAGGATCACTTACTATTAATGGTATTTATCCTCACCTTTCCCATTATCTGTAGCAGCCAGTTTGTTTTCCTCCCAATTAGGCACGCAGGCAATGAGCAACACCCATTTCCTGTTTATGGACATGTGCCAATAGGGTCATTGGGGGAGGAGGGTGTGGCGAAATTAGACGACTGTTGTTACTGTCCTGCTGCTGCTGCTGCTGCTATTTCACAGGTCTAAACCGACTGAGGCTGCATCTACACTACAGTAATCCCTCGTTTACTGTGGTTAAATGCTTCCAGAACCATCCGTGATAAGTACATTTCTACAAAGCAGGATTACTTATTTATTTATTTAAGTATTGTAACAGTAAACTTGGAGAAAACCTGTTCATGACATTGTAAATACAATTTTTAACATAATTAGAGCCCTCTAGACATGTACAAACACCCCTATCATCACCTTTACACTTATAGTACTTAATATAGTGGACATAATAAGAGAAAATACAAATAATAAGGATCATGCTGGTGTGGTTTGCTGTAAATGTGTTCTAGTGGGGGGAGGACAGGAAGTGACGTTGAGGGTTCAGAGTTGAGATTTAGCTTGGCGTGGGTTAAGACCGCAACAATAGCCCTTGTTAGGGATTATTGTGAGATAAAACACTGACTTGCTCCAACCTCTGCTACATATCGTCGCAACATTTTTGAATGCGTCTTCTGTATGCCTTATATTTGTATTTCGGTTCATTTGGCCATTTTTATGCTGAACAATGCTTAATTTAGGCAAAAAAATATGTAAAATGTGCTTTTATATGCATATTGCTGACTAATAATAGGCTGTATTCAACCACAAATCAGCATGATTTTATAGTATGATACAAACAAGGGGCCAACACTGGCCCAAGGGACCTGTTTGGTTTGTGTTGGGGGTTTTGGGACACCCACAAGGGCGGAATGTATTGTACAATGTGACGTTAAGTTGCACTTACGTGACCTGATTTTTATCCAAGATGTCATGCCAGATGTTTTTCCAAAAAGCTCTGCTTCCAGGAATACATTGAAGAATGACTTGTTGCGACCTTCGAGTGCACTCAGTGGTTGACGTGATCGGATCACTTACCCAAGTTATTTTTACCCCTTGTATAGGATGTTATCAGATTCCAAATGTCATGCCAAGCAGTTGTTGTAGTCAGAAGGCATTTCCAAGTACGGGTAAGGTATTGGTAACTCACGTCATTGGTAGCTTCAGAGTGCCTATACAGTTATAACAGCCGATTGAATAAACGAGGTAGGCCTTCTCCCTCAAACTGAAAATGTGTTTTGTCCTTGCTTCTTAATTATCCACGACAGATCCTGCCCCAAGTGGAGGAGTTTAAGTACCTTGGAATCTCGTTCACAAGTGAGGGAAGGATGGAACGCTAGATCGACAGGCGGATTGGTGTGGCGTCTGCAGTGATGCAGACTCTACATCAGTCCGTTGTGGTGAAGCGGGAGCTGAGCCGAAAGGCAAAGGTCTCAACTTACCAGTTGATCTACGTTTCTACCCTCACCTATGTTCATGAGTTGTGGGTCGTGACCGAAAGGACAAGATCGTGGTTACAAGCGGCTAAAATGAGTTTTCTACGTAGGGTGGCTAGGCTCATAACGTGAGAAGCACTGCCATCCAGGAGAAACATCAGTGTAGAACTGCTGCTCCTCCGCATTGTGAGAAGCCAGGGTGGCTCAGACATCTGGTCAGGATGCCTCCCAGACAACTCACTCGGGAGGTGTTCCATGCACGTCCGACAGGTAGGAGGCCTTAGGGAATACATAGGACACATTGGAGAGACTATGTGTCTCAACTGGGCTGGGAACGCGTCAGGATCTGCTGGGAGAAGCTGGATAAAATAGCAGAGACTATGCTTAGGCTGCTGGCCCGCAACCTGACGTCGGATAAGCGGAAGGAGGTGGATGGATGTAAGAAATCCAATATTGAGCATCTTGAACCCACGGTAAATTAAAAAAAAGTGAAAAGGTAAATAGACCACTATATAGAATAGGGAAAATAATATGGAGTTACTTCTCATTTGAATCTATGAGGGCAAGACCAGCCATAAACAACAGTATGCCATGTTTACTATAATGTTTGCTTTACTTGTTTTCCAAGAGTCTCTGTTGGTCATGGTCGTAGTTGGATGAGCACAGTCACCTGAAGGGAAGATGTTGCTGCCAAGGTAAATGTACCACGCCATGATATCCACACACATGCTATCGAAAGCTCATGGGCTGGGAGCCTAGATTTAGCTTCAGGGCATATGCAATCCTAGACACTCCAATACCTTTCTCAGGGTCTATAGTCTAACAACAAGGACTTTCATTGATTTTGCATATACAGTAAAGTACCTCACAAAAGTGACTACAGCGCTTACATTTCAGCAATCATTTTATTATACTGTATCTTCTAAAGGCACAATGATGAAGAATGAAACCTGAATATACTTACAGTAGTAGTTTTACTGTCCTGAAAGTGAAGTCAACACATACCCATTATTGTCTAAACATATTTTGGACAGCGTGGGAGCAAGAATGGATCCAGCCAGAGTCATGAAAAGCTTTTTTTTTTTTTTACAATTTGCAGTAGTTAATTATTTTTCTGCTTTTGTGATTGTTAAGATTGTTAAAAGCTATAAGTGCTACAAAGTCTTTAGTAAATGGTGGTGTGACAGGCAAAAACTGCTCACTTCTGTATTACCAAACATGTATGGAATAATGCTGCCCTAAGGGGTAAAAAAAAAAAAGAAGTAGTGACGGGGCATTCCAGGTCCATGGGTTAGAGTGTGAAAATGTATTTTACCCAATATAGTTTAATAACCACATTCTAAGACATGTGTACTGTTTTTCTTGGGGTTTTTTTGGGATACTGAGCAGCAAATCCATAAGCTATTCAATTGAAAAATGATGTGGCTGTGACTGTTTTCAGCTCTATTAGTATTATGAATCAAACAGATGCTATCTAATAACATGCCTGGTCCAAGAGTGGAAAAAATGTATTTGCCGAAATACCACTTTGATCAATTATTAAGCAGAAAAAGCCCCCTGATTTACCTCGTACGAATGTGTGCATGTGTGCATAACGGCACTCATCAGCGCACAAGGCAGCCTCCCCCTTTATGTAGCACAAAGCTCGTGTGGTAAAGATGTCTTCATGCCACGCTGCACGGACTGCTGTGGTCGCATGTTTGTGACGGTGCAAAGCCAGAGGCAAAGAGAGTGAAGTGTGTCAGCCTGTGCAGCTGATAACACGGCCTCCGTCACACTCCGGCCAAAGAGTGTTTGCCAGGGAGCAATGCTTTTGTGACGCAACACACTAAAGTATCCAGATTGTGAAATTGCTGCATGCACTGCTTTCATTCCTTGAAGTGTGTCAGTCAGCATCGGCATAATGATTTCCTCACAGGAAGCTCACAGCTAACACTTAACATTTTTTACCTCACTGTTTATTACTCACACTGAATGTTTTAGTCACCTAGATTTGTTCTATTCTACAATGGTGCGCTGCTCTCCGGCTACACAGGCCCAATGCCTTCTGACAATCTCTTTCCTGCTAGGATGCGCTGACAGAATAAGGCAAAGCTCTTTTAGGGTCTCTTATCAGCCTCCAACATCTGGCCAAAAGTGATTGACTCTTGGAATAGCTCTCGAAATATCACTGGCTTTGAGCTGCATAATGCTTGTTTAACGGCATCTTTTGCACAACAATAATTCACTCTCTTTCATCGGGGGAGCCCGTTTCTATGATTACTGAATTGACTTCCTCAGCAGGGAAGGAAGGATTCATGTCGGCTGGTGCACTAAATGATGAGAAAAAGACACTGAAAGGTGACACAAATTATAAACAAAAGTGGAACATCTAAATTCTAACACTGTAATCAGTATTTTACATTTTTGAAAAAAATATGCCTAGGATGTTGCATAAAACTTCAAACCGCTGACATTGCATGATGATGCATGATACTGCATGACATCCCACCAGTACTACAGGATTTTCCTCATAGAATTGGTAGAGGAGTCCAGCCTTTGTCAAAGGTCACTGTTTAATGTCCGGGTCTGGGACCACCAGGACTCAAGACTTTCATCCTTGGATGTAACTATTTAGAATGCCAAACACTCTGGTTCAGGGACTCCATCTGTTGACCTTCATGAGCAGGGTGGGACATCGAGTCTTGAGCATCGATGGTAACCGGGGCTAACATTCCTATTCTCCCGGGATTGTTCAAATATTTTTTATTTAGATAGTTTTGATGCACCGCCGACCAGAAGAAATAGCCATGAACACCGCCAGACAAGCTGTGTGAGTGTTAGCTGCCTGTAATTTTTGTCTGCGCTCAATTTCTGTATGTGTTGCGCCATTTTCATTCTTCCGTCTTCTTCATAGACAATCTGTCGCTGCCGGTTTGAGGAAAAGAGAACTGTTGCCCCCTACTGGGACAGAAATACATTGCCTACAAGTCAGAAATTCACACACAAGATGAATAAGACTTTGATCTGTGGCTCCCGCGTAAAAAAGCAAAAGACATCAAGAGACGTCTTTGGCAGTCAACGTTACTTTTTGAAAAGACGTGAAAAGAAGCGCCCTCATTTAAACCATGCAAACTTTTAGAAACCTGCCTCTTAAAAGCATCAGAATCGAGAATCGTTATAAACCGGAATCAAAACGAAGAATTGGACCCGGAAATCGTTCAAATCCAAATGATGCCCAACCTTACTCATGAACACAGTCACCTCAACCTCACCGTGATAACCACACCTATACCTTTCAAAGATGGAGGGCTGGAATCTTAAATTTTGCTCCAGGATCTTGGAACATGCAATCCAAGGCACTCCAAGGCACAACAAGGACATTCATCAACTTTGCATGTGAGTGAGTATATACATATACATTAGAACAGTCATCCTTTACTCCCCTCTGAAAATCAGTCAACACACAGCAAATATTGTCTAAATAGGTATTGGAGAGTGCAAACGCATCCTGACAGATGTGTGAAACGATCAAATTAAATGTGTTTTCCGAGGTTTTCCATTGGTTCATTTATTTCACATTTGTATAAAAATGTAAAAAAAAAATAGCGACACTTTGACCCCGGAATGGAATATTTATAATTCTGCATTTTGCTATGGAGAAATTGTTTCATAGTCAGAAGTTGACCAGCATCCTGGATCCGACTGTATTCGACCTCTGAAGTTCCCGAACTGCATTTGCATAAACATGCATTCATTTCCACAATTTGGACAGTCCACTAAATTCAGTTGTGCACTATTGGAGTCATCATTGCTGAGTGAACACATATGCCTCAATGTGTTGCAGTCTATTAGTTTTAAAGCCTCTAAGTAATCTGCACCAGACTGCTGCATTTACCCAAACACCTGGTGCTGTTGACAAATCACTAGATGCCAGAGTTCTACTAAATCTGTTTCATTCTTGTCACATGATCTGTCTGGGATGTACACTGCCTCTCACCCAAAATCAGTATATTATATATAGACAGTGCATATATATATATTTATATTTATAGTATATTTAAAAATATATATGATGATGGTAATGTGGATGACTGTCTACTGTTTTGCACACACTGTGTTCATCAGTGCTACGATACAAGCGTGCTGCCATATGAGTTTTAGGAATCTGGAATATATTGGAGCCAGGGATTAAACCTGCGTCACTGAAATGCACCATCTTGCCCACTGATATTGCTGCACAATCCAATGATAACAGAATATACTGCCAAAAGTGTTTTTGTGTGGAACAGTACTGCATCTGGTGTTGTTGCCCTCTCGTGCAGCCAAACAATGCAACTGAAAACACGTCTCTAAACATACCTCTCATAATATAGTGAACTTCTACACCCCTGGAAACTGCATCCAAAATAATAAACATCCTGTTGAATTAAGACCCTTCTGACTGTCAATCAAAATCGAGCATTGGTGTCTTTGTAAAGGCATACATCCCGAGTGTACTTAATTAAGTCTAATGGGGATACAGGGCGTATGACACCAACGTTTTAAGCAAAAAAGTCTTAATTAACTAACTTAAAAAAAAACCCAAAATAATGCAGTTGCAGAACTGTGCACTCCCTTAAATGTGGCTTGGGTTCATGATTATGTGGTTATAATAAACAGAAGGAAATACACACACCCTAAAAAATGTCTACTTACAGCAAAAGACATGGTAAACAAAGACCATAAAATGCTTAAAATATAGCTAATCAAATCTCAGGATTTCTGCACCTGTCATATATTTGAACAGAAATGTCACATTTGTTACACAATTGCATATTAAGTGTCTGCAATTTCAACCAATATTAGTCTAAATTAGAGGGGTTCAAAGGGCGGCCATTTGTTTTGTTTTTTTTATTGGCCTGGGGCACATTCTAAAAATAGAATTTAACAAAAACAAAACAACAACAGCAAAAATGGAAAAATCTGCAGTAATTTTACAAAAATAAAGTCAAAATATTAAGAGAAAAAAAGTTGTAATCCAACAAAAAAAGTTGTAATTTTACGAGAATAATGTAATATTATAAGGAAAAATAATATTTTAGTAGTATAAAGCTGAAATAGTAAAGAAAAAATATTTTATGTTTTAAAAGTCATAATATTAGGAGAAACAAAAAAAGTTATAATTTTTGGAAAATTTTGAAAAAGTTATTATATTATGAGAATAAAGTCAAACAATTCTGAAAATTAAAATATTAAAAAAGTACAAAGGTTAAGAAGTTGAAATATTTGAAAAAAGAAAAACAAAAAACAACAGCAAAAATTGAGGAAAAAAAACAAAGACCGAAATAAAAAAATGTTTTCATCTACAGTATATCACAAAGCTGGTTTAACATCTTACACTCGACACAAGCTTTTGGAGATTGGATTTCGTAGTGCCAGCGTTTTTATCCCCAATCTTCAACTTGTCTCTGAGAGCTCCACAGTACCAGAATCTACACAAACCACCCGGCCGGGCGGAAGTGACTCCAAGCAGTGTCGAGAACGTAAACAAAGGTTACAATTCCACATCACCCGCAGTCAGGACTCTTGGACTGCGACGTCATCATTTTCACAGAGACATGACAACACAGAGCCGTACTGGACAATGCTATTGAGCTAGCTGACCGCCACACACTTCAGGTTGATAGAACAGTGTATGAAACAGGCAAGATGAGAGGCGGAGGACCGTGCATCTATGTGAACTTCTTTCTCTTTTCTGTGTCAGTAATTAAATAAAGGTTGTTGTTGTTCACCTACCACGTTAAGTTGTTTATGTGAGTGTCACAAATGAGATCTGTTTATTTGTAGGCATATATATTAGTCGACTATGAACAAAATCTAATGACTCAGATTTGACTATGAAAATCCTTAGGCATCTCATGCTTTTACTTCTCTTGGTGAGGCGTGTACAGCTCAGTTATACTTTGCGAATCAGCCTCATCATGGACATCAATGGACTTTTCAGCTACCTTTTTCGGTCTTCTCATACAACTCAGAGGATGTATAATTATTAGTTTCAAGTAGATTGCATCTGTAGGTTTTAACACCCAAACCCAAATTGGATTTGTGCAGAGGTCAAGCTGAGAGGATAATGCAGCATGGCTGGCATTTCTTAATTGCTGAGGATGTAGCACAATTACCTTTTTTCAAATCACAGTTATGTCAGTGTCTTATCTCAATTACTCAGCCCCCCTAATAGGTCTAATTCTTTATGTGTTTTGGCGGAAATGCTGCATTAATATCAGCAGCTTTATAAATAAACAATACATTTATGCTTGGGTTAGCTGAAATGGTACTGTAAATGGACAGTTTTGTAAACAAAAATCCCAAACAAAACAGATGCATCACTGTCAGGTATGTTGTGAGGAAACATCAGAGCGACACCACCAGAGGTCTATGCCTTGACTCTGGTCATTATGACTTAGACCACTAAGGTCACAAGTGTGACGTCCTGTCAGTCTGGCACAGAATCTGTGGAGACCAAAAAAATCAATGTGATGTCATCACAGATTGCCCTGCGGGGAGCAAGTGAATTGTAGGAATAGGTACGAACTTTGACCCTGCTTGGAAAGCAAACGTCGCCTTCTGACAACTGAGTCACTCTACATCAGTGCCTGACCTCACAGAATTATACGGTCAATCACACTTAGCCGTGGTTATTGCTATGAAGATCTGATCAAATTAACTGCCAGGGCAAAAACAAGGGTCACACACTCTTTATTTCACTGAACCGCCTTTAGCATTGATTTTGAGAAGCTTCTCATTGCATCAGTTAGGATTAAATAACTTGCTGCCAGCTGAAACATACCGCACTTACCTCATTCTTACCTATCCCTCTTACCTTGCTAGTTAAGGTCATTTTTTTGAACAGGCAGTGTATAATGTATCTATCTGTACACAGTACACTGTCACAAATGAGCACACAATTAAAACTCAATTTCCAAAGCACATTGCTGAGGGTGATAAACGGAGCGGTAATCCCTTTATTGTGGATGATGACTCATTAGGAACTGGGGGAAATGTAAAGTTAATTTAAAAAATGGATGCAGATTTTATAGCGAGGTGTCAGTCAATTGAGGAGGAGGAGGAAGACAGTATAACTGCACAGTACCGGCTGTTTATTTGAATGAGGTGTCCGCTAGACAGGGGAGGATGGATGTAGACACACTAATGTCGGTTGACCGGTCGATGGAGAATTATTCCTGAGTTACCGTACATCGACCACGGAATGTGTAATTGCTTAATATGAGCGAACAGATGCAAACAAGCACATCCTTTCATGTTTGCGGTTGCTGCACAGCTGTAAGACCGAACCGACGTGAATTTTTTCTGTCATGTTTTCATTGTCTAAAGAATAAAGCCTTTGCAACCAAGACTCCCAGCTTTGCGTGGCGACGCTACAGAAAGACAGGAAAAACAAAAGTGATGTTTTAAAAAAATGCTTGGGGTTTTGACAAAGACGAGATTCAAAGAAGATTGTGACATGTCATATTACGATACCATCACCATCACTGATACCATCAGTACTTATCTCCTTAGTTTTGTCATGACATTTTTTTGTATTAGCAAATAGGTCAGTTATGATAGAGCTCGATGAACTCTGCCTAGCAACAAGCACTCATGAAACGCTTTGACCACAAAAATTAAGTTGAACAATTGTATTGATCTATTGTATATTTTTGCTAGATTTCACTTAGAAAGTGTTTCAATGGGTCGGAAACGACGCATATTGATCCGAGTGTAAGAGTATTTTTCCCTATTTTAAGATAAAAGTGATCAATTAAGCAGAGTTCAACAGCTGCCAATCAGCTTAGAAATACAGTAATTCCTCTTTATCGCAGTTCAAGACCCGACGACTGTGATTAGCGAATTTTTGCAACTCTTTATTTATAAATACTTTCACAGTTAGAGCATAGAAAACCCGTTTACGACTAAATCCTTTTTTAAACATTATTAGAGCACTCTATACATGAAATAACAGCCCTATAGTCACCTTTACACTTTTATTACCCAATATAGTAACAAAAAATAAGCCATTTAATACATAAACAAGACTTGTGGTCGCCTGTGTTGCTATAAATGTGTTCCGGGGCTTGGAGAGCAGAAAGGAAGTGACGTCGGGGGTTAAGAGTTTTAGCTTGACGTGGGTTACAGGTTAATTAGCTTATATATGCATCATTATGGACTGATTATAGGCCATATTAAAAAAAAAAACCCAGCATGATTTATTAATATATTTTTGACAAACCCATGATAGAGTACAGTCGCCAAATTTGGAGCGCAAAGTGTTAAAAGAAGACTGTACGATATTCTTTTTTGCAATCTACTAGTTGTTATTTCACCGATATTGCATATATGACTGACAAAGAGGGGCCATGTTTATTCAAGGTTGTCTTATAAAGTGCCTGGCTAAAAAAAAAGGTCTCTACTATTTCATTGGACCTTTCATTGGCCTTTAGCTTTCATTATAGCACATATTTGCTGTGGGATGGTTTCCACAAGCTTCTGCAATGTCACAACATTTACTTCTGTCCAGTGTTGCATTATTTTTTTCTGCCAAAATCTTGTATTGATGTTGGGAGAATTGGACCGCTGCACATTTTCCATTCATTTTTTAATAATGCGTAATCCATTTTCTATACCGCTTCTCCTCTTTAGGGTCGCTGGAGCCTATCCCAGCTGACTTCGGGCAACAGACGGGGTACACCCTGGACTGGTCGCCAGCCAATCGCAGGGCACATATAGACAAACAACCATTCACACTCACATTCATACCTATGGACAATTTAGAGTCACCAATTAACCTAACATGCATGTTTTTGGATGTGGGAGGAAACCGGAGTACCCGGATAAAACCCATGCCCAAGGGAGAATCGAGGATCGATCTCCAGACTGTTACTGTGTTGGCCAACATGCTAACCACTAGACCACCGTGCGGCCCTAATGTATGTATATGTATATGTTTTTAAAAAAAATTATAGTTTTTAAAATTATACATATCAAAGGACAGCTGCACAGCCCTGACGTAAATAGACAAAGACAAGTACATAAGAGAAAAACAGTGAGCTTATTATTATACAGTATATTATCATAACAGAGGTTTATTTGATCTAAAAAAATGTTGACAATATCTTAGAGTGTCATTTTTTTAGGACAATAAACATTTCAAAACACACCTCCATTGTTTTGTGACTTGGTTAAGTCTCTTTGTCCAGTCATATTTTTTTTAATTAATGTTAAAATCTCATCTTGTGGACCCTAACTCGTACATCGTGTAATCTCGTGAGTTGGGTGTCTCGTTACACCCCTAGTAACCACACAATGACTCCAAATTGCTGGTTTCTTCTCTGCGACTGCTTATGTGCATGAGCATGTGCATGTGTGTTTCAAACACTAGCCTATTGGCAACATGCTAGCCGCTGGTGATGTTCTTATACATTTTCGTAAAAAAAAAGCCAGTTACAAAATGACCACAGGAAGCGTATTTCGACATGGTTGTTTCACAAATTAGAATCGGTTAGGGTTAAATAACTTGTTGCCAGTTCATAATGCAATAATTATCCAGTTACCTATTTGCTTAGCTAAATCCAGTGCCAATCATTTGGCAATTTTACTGTTTGTGTCATGCTGGGAAGGCATATCATATATTTTCACAAGTCCACAGTGTAAAATATATACTAAGGAGAGTCTTCATGATTGTCTGACACAAACCTGCAGCGTGCATTTGGAAGTGGTCACGTAGCCTTCCAGCCTATTGGCCACCAGAGAATGCAGTGCTTCTATTGATTGGTCGCCCAACACAAACAAGTACGAGGGTTATTCCAGGCTGTCGTAAAGTAGCAGGTTGCTGCTTTTAAATTAATGTCCGATCAAGTTTGACCAACATTGGTCCAATCAGATCACCCTCTCTCTCTCTGCCTCACTCCTTCCTCCTCTCACTCTCCCTCTCTTGTGCACCTCAATGAACCTTATTGGTGCACTGTGAGCGACCATCATCTGTCCACTGGATTCCCATCGTCAGCTTCCATCCCGAACATATGAATTTGCCCACCTTCTTCCCAAGGAGTTGAACAGATAGGTTGTGGGAGTGGAAAATGGCACAACGCGTGGTGTTGTTTCTCCTGTGGCTCTTCGATACATCGTCTGCGGGATTTCCTAATCAGATTAATATCGGTAAGTGCTTTGCAATCATACTTATTCCGTAAATTTGCAGACGCAGCATTGACGGTCCAAATAGAGTAACTTAGTCTTTAGAAATGCTGAAGCTTTAAAGGCGAATGATGGGTTTGAAGTATTTGCAATTTCGTGGAAATAAAAAGAAAGGCGACGTGGGGAGTTTTAACCAAACGCGCAGCTCAAGTGCGAAAAGGGACGTTTATTTGCTCAAGTAAGATTAAAAAAAAATAGTTAACGCATTATCCGTTGGCAATTCAGAGCTAAAAGTCAGACAGTGCACGCTTTATGTGATCCCGCTCCTCTTGCAGGGGGGCTCTTCATGCGCTCCACGGTGCAGGAGCACAGCGCCTTCAGATTCGCGGTGCAACTCTACAACACCAACCAAAACACCACCGAGAAGCCTTTCCACCTCAACTACAATGTGGACAACCTGGAGTCATCCAACAGCTTCTCGGTCACCCACGCGTGTGAGTGTGCTTCTATGTGGTCCCACTCCGCACACATGCACCATCAGCACTCAATTCCACGTGATAAACGCATCCATCTACTTGTATGTTGATTTATTTAGATGTTGAGGTTTACACGCCGGGTATTTGATGCTGCATGTTGTAAAACAAGTTCCATGGCAACACAGTGTACACAACAACAACACAGTGGCCTTGGATGGACACAGAGCCATATACTGTACTTCATGTGTGTGGACAACCAGCTATGATTGATGTGAAAGGGTTAAGATAAGTAGCATATAATATAAAATGACACGTATTACTGTGCTGTAAGTGTCTTTATGGGCTCTTTTATTGGTCATATACTGTGTGGTGCAGAGCAAGACAAATAAGCTCCCCCCTTTTGACTTGCAATTAGCAGACACAGAGTGGATAAATGAGGAAGAAATAGAGTTGAGAGTGACATTTTGGGATGTCATTTTAAAGGATGAGCTCAGTGAATGGGGGCTGCCTTTTGGAGCCAAAATGTCTCGCTCTCTCTCTCTTCAATCCCTCTAACCCCTGTGCTGCATGGTCATAATGGCCCCTCTGAGTCTTTGCCTGCTCCATCCTTTCACTCCCCCTGTGTTATAGAGCATCTCCCCCAGCATTGCAGAGTCAGCTCATTAGCACCCAGCCCTCATAGCACCTCACTGTGCTGTCATTGGGTGAAAGGGGGGGAGAGAAAAAAAATCTATAGCTACCCTCCGACCAGCAAACGAGTTGATCTGCAGAGGAGGTGGGCCTGAGCGGTGAGGGAGATGAAGTAGAGCGTCGTATCGCAGCAGCAAGGACCCAAACGAATGCTTCTGTAAGAAACAATAAGCAAATGAGTGTGAATAAATAATAGATAGTGCCATGCAATTTCACGCATGTTGAAAAGGGATGGAAGCATAGGAGGCAAAAGCTTGATATCAGAATCTAATTAAATTCAGGGGCAGACTGAGCTTTAGTGAGAGGAAGGGGCTCCTGTGGGAGCCGTGGCCCCATTTCTTCTTTTCTTGCTGCCACGTTGAAGCTTTTCCATCAAGAGCACTGTCTCAGGACGCACATAAACTTCACATGCACCAACACTGTGAAGTTGTACGCGACTACTTTTAAAGGCCCGCGCCTGTCAGAGATGTGGAAGATAGAAGGATGGCTGTCAAATGTCATTTGATTATTTTAGGATCTTCTGATGTGCAAATCATCTGCTTTGCGTGGATTATTTTTCTTTTTTTTTGCTTAATTATAAAAGAAGTAACAAAGTTAACAAAGCCTTAACACTGCACAGTATTCAACTATAGACGTATAAAACGGTGTCGATCTGGCTGTTCTTTTGCATGTCGTTGGCGTTAAGGAAGTTGAAAATGTTTTGATAACGACACCATCATCTAATGTGTAAACACAGGACGTGGGCAGCACGTCTGCCTCACAGCCAGGAGGTGCTGGGTTTGAATTTCGGCTTGGACCTGTCATGTTTGCACTTTCTCCAGGTACTCTGGTTTGCTCCCCCAGTCCGAAAAGATGTATGTTAAGTTAACTGGAGTCCCAAGAGTATCCGCGGATGTGGACGTGAGCGTGAATGGTTGTTTGTCTGGATCAGGAGTGCTCACACTTTTTCAGCCTGAGAGTCAGAACAACAAGAATTCACATAGGAGTGTGTCAGAATGATCTACAGTAACTCTTACTGTAAAACATATACTGTATATACAATCTAACTGGTAAACTTTGAAACTGCTAAAATAAATACTGATATGTGTTTCACTTTTGCAGATTCAAAGTTTACAGGTCATCAAAACAGTTGATCTCATTCAATAATTCACAATTCAATTCAATATGGCAATAAATATAATTACACATAATTCCTCAATAGTCCTGCGCATACCTGAGTAGTATGTCAGTCAAAATAGCTACGTAGTGTTCACTATACATACAGCTCATGTATTACATCCAGTTAGCATTTGCAATGAAACATTCTAGGAAAATGAAAGTGATTAGGCAAAAGACAATGCAACTGAAGCCAAGACAACATATTAAAGAGGTTTCAGCAATGGGCACATTTTCCAGTTAATCATGAAATAACGGTTTCACAAACGAAAGTGTAAAAAACACACATTTCTATAGTGGAGTTCAGGACGCGGTGCAAAGCCGTCAAACGGTTGTCTTGTTTTCTACATAACTAGCGACTGCAAGTGAATGGATAACTGCTTGTTACAGATATAGGCATCTTATCGCCCAGTTCGTTTAGTTGTAGTCGGAATAATAACGATGAGAGTTGCATTTCCATGTGTTACTTGACATGTCTGTTCACCACTTAATTTGTCGCGGAGGCGCACCAGTGAATCGGGAGTGAAGCTTAATGTCAGCTGACTGATGTCATACAACTTCTACAAAGTGGCCTTTATGACATGGGTGACACATGCGATCGACCCCCACCACCTTTGATTGTGCGAGGTAATGGGCACCCCTGGTCTATATATACCTCGCCTCTCACCCGAAGTCACCTGGAGAAGCTGTCGGCACTTGTTTCGTTCAATATAATAATGCTCTGCATAAACAGCGACACATTATTTATAGTACATATATGAAGTTTTAAAGCCATACAGAAAGTGAAGGTGGTCAATGTTCCGTTCCTAGACTGTGATGGAAGTCGAGTTTTAGTGCAAGTCGGAACTTATACGTAAATTAACTCCTGAGACATTCACACTGTACACAGAACACACGAAGGACATATAAAATACAGTAATAAAAAGATTAAATACAATAATTAAATGAAACAGTAGTACAGAGAGTTGCTCCTTACTTTTCTCCCTGTGGCTGTCCTACCGTCTTAAAATATTGTCCTAGGCTAGTCTGGAAGGCTAACCTTGTGTTCTCCTCCCACATCGCCTTGTAACAGCGCATAGAAGCCAGGACCCCTCTGGCATTTTTTATCCTTCATGATGGTCACGACAGTCAAGCGGTTGAGCACAAAATAGCCATCAATGTTAGTGGGCATTTCTTCTCTCTCTGAATTTTGATGACGTTCATTTTCACTTCCATGGTGATGGTTTTCCTTTTCTTTGGCACACTGCCACTTAGGGCACATAATGAAGTGTAAAAAGTGAACTACAGTTCTAAACATTGTTATTCCTCAGTGTGGCTGTGTAGCCACACTGTATTCATCCACCATAGCACGAGGCACACACTTCATTGTGTTGTGCACCGCAGATGTTATTTTAGGGGAAGTTTACACAGAAGTAAAATAAGTAAAACATAAAAACAATTCCCAAAAACTGTACGGGGGAATAAAAACGCAAGTTTCTTCAGTTTTCTTCAGTTTATGACGTGAAAAACTACAAAATGTAGTTTTGACATAAGCAGTTTGTTTCATAAATACAAGACTCATTTGAGAACTAGTTACGTGTGCAGAACGGAAGAACACAAGGTCGCCCCGCCTCTCCCTCACCAACCTCTCACCACTTCTTTCATCATGTCCCCCAAGCTCAAGGCAGACACCCCCGATGGCCGTGTGTGGAAGAAAAGAAAAGCCACTGCCATAAAAGTGAAATTAGACATTGTGAAATGTCCAGAAAGGAGAGAAACACCAATCAACACTGGCTGCATGCCCGGTCCAAGTAGCTGGACCCCCGCAGCCATCATCAAGGATGGAATGTGAAAGGATCTGCTTCCATGAAATTAAAAAATGATAACTTGCAATTTTTTCATTTAATATGGTATTTAATATTTTTATTACTACATTTTATATGTCCTTAAGGTGCTCTGTGTACAGTGTGAGTGAATTCACTACCTTGTAGGCACAGAACTCGTTCATAAACCGAGGACTACCTTTAGTGGACTACCTTTAGTGGACGCTTTGAAAACACCCCCACTGTAGTTTCTGGATGAGATTCTGTCAAATTGAGAATAGCATTGGACAAAAGAATGGTGCAACCCAGGGCTGCTGTGCGTGTCACTCCAAATAATAAGCTTCATTACACTTCTCCAGTGAAGTGAACATTTACTGCGACACACAAGTCAAATGATCACCCCAAAGTGAGTGGAATATTACAAATATATTTTCTACTGCTTATCCTGTTCAGGGTCACCGGTGAGCTGGAGTCTTTGGTCGAGAGGCGGGATTGCTGGGACTGAAGTTACAGTTGCCCAGTAAATACAAAGTCACAACCTCATTGTTCAGCATTTGTGAGCTGCAATAAGTCCCTGCTTTTACGTCACGTTCCACAGCTTCCAGCGAATGGTAAAAATCCACGAGTTATTGATACCACCCATAATAATTTCTATTTTTAACACACGGATCCTACCCCTCCAAAACCTCCCTCTTGCTTGACGTTCTCCTCCGATTTCAGATCAACATGTGCAATAAAAGTATTGGAATTATGAGATTAGATTAAGATCCAGAACCCTCCCCTTCTGTCTTTAATTGCCATTGTTCACTAGCGACATTGTTTACTCGGAAGCTAACAAAATAAAAGCCCAAAATATTCTTCACAAACTTATAAAATATATAGATATCCATCACTAATGAATTTATAATGTAGATCAGGGGTGTCCAAAGTGTGGCCCCAGGGACATTTACGGCCCGCGGCTGCTTTTTTTTTTTTTTTTTTAATCGACCCTCAGCACATTGTAAGATACAATTAAAGACGATTAAGAGAATAAAGACGAAATATTTGCAGTTGGCTGGTGACCAATCCAGGGTGTATCCCGCCTCTCTCTGGAAGACAGCTAGGATAGGCTCCAACAGATTTAACGTGTATTATCACCTATTTATAATAAGTATTACTTATTATAAACTTAGGGTGAATGACGTGTTTTGTAAAAAAAAAAAAAAAAAAAAAAAAGCCAATTTGAGCGAAAAATAAATACATATTTTTCTACAAATCTGCAAATTTGCGGGGCCATGAATGCTGAATCTCGAATGTGCGGGGATCCACTGTATTGTGTGATGAACCTCAAACTTTCAAAACGATAATGCTGTTTGTGGAGTTAGATATGCTTATATTGTTAGTTTTACCATCTTATATAGCGCAAAAAAGTCTAAAATGTTACTTTAAACAGTGACGGAGTCGCTCAGGACATGTACAGTACATGTTGGTGGAGCTATAGTATGCTGTAAAGGGACGGCGGTTCTGATGCCTGTGCCGATCTTTACTGTGATTTCCTCATGCTTTCTATTGTTAATTTAAAGCTGCTCTGTGCCTTTAGTCCATGTGTCCTTTTTGTTTCTTATTAATATAAATTATTTTGTATGTTACATCCGGAATAGGATGAGCTAAAGCATCTCCAATTGTCTCTGCCAACACAATGAAGGAAATAAGGTCACAAAATAATAATCTGCAGACTTGCAGGCCTTGGAGGCTGACTGAGGAATTCCTGTTCTGTTGAGTTTTACATTTGTCAGTGTTTGTTGTGCAAGCTGTCACAATTATTTACTTGGATGTTCAAACTTCCTCTGTCATCAATAGCTCCCTGTGCATGACTCAGACCTGATATGAGCAGCAGCATAGTGCATTTCATTTTCATGAGGTGGCAATCTAATCAAACACGTTAGCAAAGAGGTGTTTATGTGGATTTGGGAAGTTAATCCAGGTGGATCGATAAATGTGGCACATCCTTGAAAACTAACATAATAGAAATGTGTGTACAGTTAGTCAAATTAAACTTTTAGGGAGAAAATTTTGCATATAATGACGAAGGAGTGTGAAGACAATTTTCTTTCAAGTTGGCTGAAAGCCTTTTGATATTAATTGAATTAGTGACCAGCAGCAAACAAATGTGTGGCCGCAGCTATCCTAAAGGCTTTACTTTCTTTGTTGCACAGAAGCTTTGCAGTTTGCTTCGCTCCTAAGACTCTTGTTGCTTTGAAGCAACATCAGAAATTTGCAAATGTGTAATTACCAGTGCAGGTTCCATAATAGCTGCAGAAGCTGGAAGTCAGGATGGCTGAGAGACCAAAAGAGGAGTTCAAAGTGAAAGGGGGACCAGTTTGAAGAAAGCAAAACAGACAGAGTTAATGTTCCTGATGGTCACGACGAGCCAACTTAATGACATCGCCATCCTTTTCTCTCCTGTTTACCCTTCCCTTCTTTTTCCTGAGGCAGAAAGAACAGCGAGCCCCCCCGTCCACCTCTCCTTGACACGCTTTTTACCCGATTACTCGCCTTGTTTTCTCTCAAAGGCAAATTTTGCAATGTTTTGCTTTTGAAGCTCATTTTCATTTTCCTCATTTTGTCATTTCCCTAATGGTCTGCAGCCCTTATTCCTCCCCTGAGCAGACGTAGTAAATTTTTTTGGTCTGCATTGTTTAACCATCTTAACCCTTTTAGCTGCTTTAGTTGAAACAGCTTCGCTCCAGGAGATTGGAGACGCAGACAGGATGACACAAGAGTCGCTTTGACTGTATTGAAAGAGGAGAAGGATGTGAGAAAAGCGGCGCAATGCTTCATTGTAAACAAAGGGGGAATGTGGTTAACACAGCCTGAAGACGTTCACACTGCAGTATTGGTACAAGCAATGCGCAGTAGAATTATTTATTACTTTTGCTGCATTCGGCTTGAATGGATGTTGTGTGTTGCACACTGCACGTGCAGGATGATCTATGGGGATAATAAGTGAGAAATATCCTCCAGATGAAAAATTTCATCTTTGAAACGTTTGTGGAGCCAATAAAAAATACTAACAGTCAGGAAGAACATTTGTCTTGCAGCTGTTTTAAGCTAGATCATCCAACGGCTACTATGCACAGTAAGAGAATCATGAATATTCAGTTTGGCGCACGTGACCAGCTTTTTTGTCCATCTGTCCATTTTGTCCCATCTTTCTTGATGATAATAATACCCTCTTAGAAGTTGAAATAAGCTGAGGGTAAAACTCCCAAAAGTTGAGCTGGTTAAATTACAAACATGGAAATAACGTAATTTGGTCCCGTTTACTGTAGAAAGGTGCCTCGGTTCAGATCCAGACTGCAATCCACCTGATTAAGACATCACGTTTACGTAGCATTCATGTTATATGAAATAAAAACATATACAGCAGGTGTAAAAACACACATTTCCTTGTGATGTTTATAGGTTTCCTATTGAGTGTTCATTGTTCCCCTAGGCTAGGGTGACCAAACATCCTGTTTTCCCAAGACATGTCCTGTTTTTACGTCCTGTTTTTCATTGTTTTGTTTTTTATATTAGATTGTGCGGCGTTAGGACACTCTCCTGCTTGTGACGTAATCCCCGAGAGGCTGCCGTGTGAGCATCTTTTTGCGTTAATGTTGCCAAAAAGCCAAAGAAATAGCAAAGCATATGCTGATGGAATGAATCCGATGACACTTGCCGGGTTGAAGTCTCGTAAAATTGGGGACGTCAAGCACAACAGTGGTTCAAATTCTCAGTTTCTTGTGACTTTAGATCGTAACATTTTCCCCAAAAATATAAAGATTACAGTAAATTCGTTTTATGTTTACGCTAAAAGGACAACAGTTATCATACTGCTTAGTACCAGGAAGTAGTGAATTTCCATATAGATGCGACTGTCACGTTTTCATAGAAGTCATATGCAGCGATCAAGTATTGATCTGACAAATCGTAAGTAACTGATTAAATGTAAAATTACTACAGCTCCTGCTTGGACATTAGAGCCACGGCAGCTGTTGAATTCCGATGAAAGAAAGCATCCACACGTTGCAAGCAAACAACTGATACTGGGAACGCCGAGTGCAGGTTGGATTGCAAGGTTTATTGTGTGCGTAAAGCACTTAATGATGTGTTCCAGTCCTGCCTGGCACACTTCCATATTACGTGTAATATCATTCGTAGCCGCGATGCCACAGCTCACAATCTGACAATCCGGTTCTGGCTGCTTTGTTCCCGCGAGACAGCTTTTCTCAAAACAAAAAGTATCACCACGTTTTAATCTCGCAAGATTTCGTGACAGGAGATCTTGTGACACCAATAACGGAAACCAATCTCGACAAAATACTCCCATGTATCCAGGCTTGGGACCAGCACTGGACAGCTCCACTGGGTGGTGGGGCACTGGTTGGGAATCAAACCTGTGCTCACTACACAAAGCCGCATTATGCACCACTACACTACCAGTGCTATCACAATGATAGTATAATGTGTTAAAAATGACCATTGTAATGCTCCAAAGGTTTGTTCGACTCTCAACTGTAACGTCAGCTCTAATGCTAGTGTTTGTGTCCTGGTTGGTCCACCTGCATTATGGACAGCCTATGTAGGCATCGCAGTGACAGTGACAGACACTAATATCCTTATTAAAAGCCAGTGTACCATCATGATGACACTGAAGTGGTTATTTTAAGGTGAAATTACCACAAATGTTGACATGTTTCACTATGTCTCAGCAAAGGGCACGTGCTGTGAAGCGTGGGCGAAGAGGCGCATCTCTTCCCACGTGTTGTTGATGATAGTGTTTTCAGGCTGTTATTGGTGCTGCGTGAATGGATGGTTAACAAAGTGACAGCAAGACATGTTTTTGCAGTGTGTGGCCTGACAGAGACACGCTGTGGTCAGCAGAAGCGCCTCGTGTGATTGTTGTAGTGCCACACTTTTCTCGGCGGGCTGTAACTCAATTTGAAAGGTGTGACCAAAGAAGCATGGCAACGGAAGCTGGGGAAAAGAAAGGGACGGGGGGGGGTTGTCTTTGCGGTGGGCGAAAAAGTGAAAGTAGGAGAATGTGCCTTACTGTATGAAAGTGTGTGTGTGTGTGTGTGTGTGTGTGTGCTTGGACGAAAGAGATTTGAGCGTGCCGTCCGAGTTGGCAACAAAAGATGGAGGGTTGTTTATGGACAAACATGTTTGTGCATATGCAAGTGCGCTTCTACAAATACTGTACGCACAGAGCTGATGACACTACCTGTTTCCATCCTCATGTCCCTTACGTATTAAATATTATACCTATTTTTGAACCAAAAGGATTCTAGAGAAGCAATTCATTGCCCATGTACGGTGAATTTTACACTTAAAGGGACTGGCTGCTCATTGAGAAGCCACTTAGCAGTTCGAATTTTGCTTTGTGGTTGAAAGCGGCTGATTATTAGTCAAAACATATGCATATTGAAGAAAACATTTCATGTTATTTGCCTAAATTCAGCATTTTCAATCACAAAAATGGCTACATTAACTAAAATACAAATATAAGGCATTGAAAAGACACATTCAAAGACGTTCATATGTAGTATTCTACACTGGTCACTAGGCGTCAAAAATGTTAGATGAGCGCCGGAACAACAAGCTCACAATAGGCACAATAATCCCTAATAAAAAAACCTTCATTAAAAACACAGGTTATTATTGCAGCCTTAACCCACGGCAAACTGAAACTCAACTTTGAAACCTTGATGTCACGTCCTGTCCACCACTCACTCAGCTCCCCTAGGGAACATATTTACAGCAACACACACTAGCACGAGTCTTATTTATGCCTTAAATAGCTTTGTAAATGTTAAATGGTATTTATTGTATCTACTATATTGGGTTACATGAGTGCAAATGTGACTGCAGGGTTGGTAGTTCATGTCTAGAGGGCTCTAATAATGTTCAACGTATTTAGATGGTCCTAAACATGTTTTCTATGTTGTAAGAAAATATTTGATTTATAAATGAGGAATCCTACTTCATGGAAATTTGGTTTGGCACCAAATAACCGCGATAAACGATGGATTACTATGCGTGCTTTCATGTTAGAGTCGCCAAAGGAGGAGATGAGAAAAAGTCACCAGAATTGTTGCTAGTGGCTTTAAAAAAACAAAACAAAACCAAGAAGGGGTCTGAATACTAGCTAAATATAATCTAAGCTAGCTAAATTGCCAAGTTCCCTCCTGTTGTGCCTTCTTATTCTCTGGCAGACCAGGCGTGTATGAGGTGTGTTAAGAAGCTGAGTTACGATTCCATCCACTGTATGGAGTTCAAACGACAAGCTCCGTTCATAGCCAATCCCATTATAATGTAACAACCTGCCGTTCAGAATTCCAGTGTTCATGAATGCATCTCGCCGTGAGTGTGATTGGTGGGTAATGAGGAAGCGCTGTGTTGCTGGCGTGGAGAGCGACGGAGAAATGTGTGTGGGAGCATA